>NW_028117132.1:0-33463 GCF_964273445.1 Streptopelia decaocto
ATTGAAACTTTTCAAATCCCTCTCAAAATTGTTGAAATTCTCTTGAAGCTTTTAAAATTCTCTCTAGAATTTTCAAAATCCATGTCCACATGTTTACAATTTCACGTCAAAAAATGGCTAAAATTCCAGTTGAAATTTTTTCAAAGTCCCTTAAAAATTTTCCAATTTTTGTCCCAATTCTTCCCATTCCCATTGAAACTTTTCAAATCCCTCTCAAAATTGTTGAAATTCTCTTGAAGCTTTTAAAATTCTCTCTAGAATTTTCGAAATCCATGTCCACATGTTTACAATTTCACGTCAAAAAATGGCTAAAATTCCAGTTGAAATTTTTTCAAAGTCCCTTAAAAATTTTCCAATTTTTGTCCCAATTCTTCCCATTCCCATTGAAACTTTTCAAATCCCTCTCAAAATTGTTGAAATTCTCTTGAAGCTTTTAAAATTCTCTCTAGAATTTTCAAAATTCATGTCCACATGTTTACAATTTCACATAAAAAAATGGCTAAAATTCCAGTTGAAATTTTTTCAAAGTCCCTTAAAAATTTTCCAATTTTTGTCCCAATTCTTCCCATTCCCATTGAAACTTTTCAAATCCCTCTCAAAATTGTTGAAATTCTCTTGAAGCTTTAAAAATCTCTCTAGAATTTTAAAAATCCATGTCCACATGTTTACAATTTCACATAAAAAAATGGCTAAAATTCCAGTTGAAATTTTTTCAAAGTCCCTTAAAAATTTTCCAATTTTTGTCCCAATTCTTCCCATTCCCATTGAAACTTTTCAAATCCCTCTCAAAATTGTTGAAATTCTCTTGAAGCTTTTAAAATTCTCTCTAGAATTTTCAAAATCCACTTCAACATGTTTACAATTTCATGTCAAAAAATGGCTAAAATTCCAGTTGAAATTTTTTCAAAGTCCCTTAAAAATTTTCCAATTTTTGTCCCAATTCTTCCCATTCCCATTGAAACTTTTCAAATCCCTCTCAAAATTGTTGAAATTCTCTTGAAGCTTTTAAAATTCTCTCTAGAATTTTCAAAATCCATGGCCACATGTTTACAATTTCACGTCAAAAAAATGCTAAAATTCCAGTTGAAATTTTTTCAAAGTCCCTTAAAAATTTTCCAATTTTTGTCCCAATTCTTCCCATTCCCATTGAAACTTTTCAAATCCCTCTCAAAATTGTTGAAATTCTCTTGAAGCTTTTAAAATTCTCTCTAGAATTTTCGAAATCCATGTCCACATGTTTACAATTTCACGTCAAAAAATGGCTAAAATTCCAGTTGAAATTTTTTCAAAGTCCCTTAAAAATTTTCCAATTTTTGTCCCAATTCTTCCCATTCCCATTGAAACTTTTCAAATCCCTCTCAAAATTGTTGAAATTCTCTTGAAGCTTTTAAAATTCTCTCTAGAATTTTCAAAATCCATGGCCACATGTTTACAATTTCACGTCAAAAAATGGCTAAAATTCCAGTTGAAATTTTTTCAAAGTCCCTTAAAAATTTTCCAATTTTTGTCCCAATTCTTCCCATTCCCATTGAAACTTTTCAAATCCCTCTCAAAATTGTTGAAATTCTCTTGAAGCTTTTAAAATTCTCTCTAGAATTTTCAAAATTCATGTCCACATGTTTACAATTTCACATAAAAAAATGGCTAAAATTCCAGTTGAAATTTTTTCAAAGTCCCTTAAAAATTTTCCAATTTTTGTCCCAATTCTTCCCATTCCCATTGAAACTTTTCAAATCCCTCTCAAAATTGTTGAAATTCTGTTGAAGCTTTTAAAAATCTCTCTAGAATTTTAAAAATCCGTGTCCACATGTTCACAATTTCACATAAAAAAATGGCTAAAATTCCAGTTGAAATTTTTTCAAAGTCCCTTAAAAATTTTCCAATTTTTGTTCCAATTCTTCCCATTCCCATTGAAACTTTTCAAATCCCTCTCAAAATTGTTGAAATTCTCTTGAAGCTTTTAAAATTCTCTCTAGAATTTTCAAAATCCACTTCAACATGTTTACAATTTCATGTCAAAAAATGGCTAAAATTCCAGTTGAAATTTTTTCAAAGTCCCTTAAAAATTTTCCAATTTTTGTCCCAATTCTTCCCATTCCCATTGAAACTTTTCAAATCCCTCTCAAAATTGTTGAAATTCTCTTGAAGCTTTTAAAATTCTCTCTAGAATTTTCAAAATCCATGTCCACATGTTTACAATTTCACGTCAAAAAATGGCTAAAATTCCAGTTGAAATTTTTTCAAAGTCCCTTAAAAATTTTCCAATTTTTGTCCCAATTCTTCCCATTCCCATTGAAACTTTTCAAATCCCTCTCAAAATTGTTGAAATTCTCTTGAAGCTTTTAAAATTCTCTCTAGAATTTTCAAAATCCATGGCCACATGTTTACAATTTCACGTCAAAAAATGGCTAAAATTCCAGTTGAAATTTTTTCAAAGTCCCTTAAAAATTTTCCAATTTTTGTCCCAATTCTTCCCATTCCCATTGAAACTTTTCAAATCCCTCTCAAAATTGTTGAAATTCTCTTGAAGCTTTTAAAATTCTCTCTAGAATTTTCAAAATTCATGTCCACATGTTTACAATTTCACATAAAAAAATGGCTAAAATTCCAGTTGAAATTTTTTCAAAGTCCCTTAAAAATTTTCCAATTTTTGTCCCAATTCTTCCCATTCCCATTGAAACTTTTCAAATCCCTCTCAAAATTGTTGAAATTCTCTTGAAGCTTTTAAAAATCTCTCTAGAATTTTAAAAATCCATGTCCACATGTTTACAATTTCACATAAAAAAATGGCTAAAATTCCAGTTGAAATTTTTTCAAAGTCCCTTAAAAATTTTCCAATTTTTGTTCCAATTCTTCCCATTCCCATTGAAACTTTTCAAATCCCTCTCAAAATTGTTGAAATTCTCTTGAAGCTTTTAAAATTCTCTCTAGAATTTTCAAAATCCACTTCAACATGTTTACAATTTCATGTCAAAAAATGGCTAAAATTCCAGTTGAAATTTTTTCAAAGTCCCTTAAAAATTTTCCAATTTTTGTCCCAATTCTTCCCATTCCCATTGAAACTTTTCAAATCCCTCTCAAAATTGTTGAAATTCTGTTGAAGCTTTTAAAATTCTCTCTAGAATTTTCAAAATCCATGTCCACATGTTTACAATTTCACGTCAAAAAATGGCTAAAATTCCAGTTGAAATTTTTTCAAAGTCCCTTAAAAATTTTCCAATTTTTGTCCCAATTCTTCCCATTCCCATTGAAACTTTTCAAATCCCTCTCAAAATTGTTGAAATTCTCTTGAAGCTTTTAAAATTCTCTCTAGAATTTTCAAAATCCATGGCCACATGTTTACAATTTCACGTCAAAAAATGGCTAAAATTCCAGTTGAAATTTTTTCAAAGTCCCTTAAAAATTTTCCAATTTTTGTCCCAATTCTTCCCATTCCCATTGAAACTTTTCAAATCCCTCTCAAAATTGTTGAAATTCTCTTGAAGCTTTTAAAATTCTCTCTAGAATTTTCAAAATCCATGTCCACATGTTTACAATTTCACGACAAAAAATTGCTAAAAATCCAGTTGAAATTTTTTCAAAGTCCCTTAAAAATTTTCCAATTTTTGTCCCAATTCTTCCCATTCCCATTGAAACTTTTCAAATCCCTCTCAAAATTGTTGAAATTCTCTTGAAGCTTTTAAAATTCTCTCTAGAATTTTCAAAATCCACTTCAACATGTTTACAATTTCACATAAAAAAATTGCTAAAATTCCAGTTGAAATTTTTTCAAAGTCCCTTAAAAATTTTCCAATTTTTGTCCCAATTCTTCCCATTCCCATTGAAACTTTTCAAATCCCTCTCAAAATTGTTGAAATTCTCTTGAAGCTTTTAAAATTCTCTCTAGAATTTTCAAAATCCATGGCCACATGTTTACAATTTCACGTCAAAAAATTGCTAAAATTCCAGTTGAAATTTTTTCAAAGTCCCTTAAAAATCTTCCAATTTTTGTCCCAATTCTTCCCATTCCCATTGAAACTTTTCAAATCCCTCTCAAAATTGTTGAAATTCTCTTGAAGCTTTTAAAATTCTCTCTAGAATTTTCAAAATCCATGGCCACATGGTTACAATTTCACGTCAAAAAATGGCTAAAATTCCAGTTGAAATTTTTTCAAAGTCCCTTAAAAATTTTCCAATTTTTGTCCCAATTCTTCCCATTCCCATTGAAACTTTTCAAATCCCTCTCAAAATTGTTGAAATTCTCTTGAAGCTTTTAAAATTCTCTCTAGAATTTTCAAAATCCATGTCCACATGTTTACAATTTCACGTCAAAAAATGGCTAAAATTCCAGTTGAAATTTTTTCAAAGTCCCTTAAAAATTTTCCAATTTTTGTCCCAATTCTTCCCATTCCCATTGAAACTTTTCAAATCCCTCTCAAAATTGTTGAAATTCTCTTGAAGCTTTTAAAATTCTCTCTAGAATTTTCAAAATCCATGTCCACATGTTTACAATTTCACATAAAAAATGGCTAAAATTCCAGTTGAAATTTTTTCAAAGTCCCTTAAAAATTTTCCAATTTTTGTCCCAATTCTTCCCATTCCCATTGAAACTTTTCAAATCCCTCTCAAAATTGTTGAAATTCTCTTGAAGCTTTTAAAATTCTCTCTAGAATTTTCAAAATCCATGTCCACATGTTTACAATTTCATGTCAAAAAAATGCTAAAATTCCAGTTGAAATTTTTTCAAAGTCCCTTAAAAATTTTCCAATTTTTGTCCCAATTCTTCCCATTCCCATTGAAACTTTTCAAATCCCTCTCAAAATTGTTGAAATTCTCTTGAAGCTTTTAAAATTCTCTCTAGAATTTTCAAAATCCATGTCCACATGTTTACAATTTCACGTCAAAAAATTGCTAAAATTCCAGTTGAAATTTTTTCAAAGTCCCTTAAAAATTTTCCAATTTTTGTCCCAATTCTTCCCATTCCCATTGAAACTTTTCAAATCCCTCTCAAAATTGTTGAAATTCTCTTGAAGCTTTTAAAATTCTCTCTAGAATTTTCAAAATCCATGGCCACATGTTTACAATTTCACATCAAAAAATTGCTAAAATTAAAGTTGAAATTTTTTCAAAGTCCCTTAAAAATTTTCCAATTTTTGTCCCAATTCTTCCCATTCCCATTGAAACTTTTCAAATCCCTCTCAAAATTGTTGAAATTCTCTTGAAGCTTTTAAAATTCTCTCTAGAATTTTCAAAATCCATGGCCACATGTTTACAATTTCACATAAAAAATTGCTAAAATTCCAGTTGAAATTTTTTCAAAGTCCCTTAAAAATTTTCCAATTTTTGTCCCAATTCTTCCCATTCCCATTGAAACTTTTCAAATCCCTCTCAAAATTGTTGAAATTCTCTTGAAGCTTTTAAAATTCTCTCTAGAATTTTCAAAATCCATGGCCACATGTTTACAATTTCACATTAAAAAATGGCTAAAATTCCAGCTGAAATTTTTTCAAAGTCCCTTAAAAATTTTCCAATTTTTGTCCCAATTCTTCCCATTCCCATTGAAACTTTTCAAATCCCTCTCAAAATTGTTGAAATTCTCTTGAAGCTTTTAAAAGTCTCTCTAGAATTTTCAAAATCCATGTCCACATGTTTAGAATTTCACGTCAAAAAATTGCTAAAATTCCAGTTGAAATTTTTTCAAAGTCCCTTAAAAATTTTCCAATTTTTGTCCCAATTCTTCCCATTCCCATTGAAACTTTTCAAATCCCTCTCAAAATTGTTGAAATTCTGTTGAAGCTTTTAAAATTCTCTCTAGAATTTTCAAAATCCATGTCCACATGTTTACAATTTCACATAAAAAAATTGCTAAAATTCCAGTTGAAATTTTTTCAAAGTCCCTTAAAAATTTTCCAATTTTTGTCCCAATTCTTCCCATTCCCATTGAAACTTTTCAAATCCCTCTCAAAATTGTTGAAATTCTCTTGAAGCTTTTAAAATTCTCTCTAGAATTTTCAAAATCCATGGACACATGTTTAAAATTTCACGTCAAAAAATTGCTAAAATTCCAGTTGAAATTTTTTCAAAGTCCCTTAAAAATTTTCCAATTTTTGTCCCAATTCTTCCCATTCCCATTGAAACTTTTCAAATCCCTCTCAAAATTGTTGAAATTCTCTTGAAGCTTTTAAAATTCTCTCTAGAATTTTCAAAATCCATGGCCACATGTTTACAATTTCACGTCAAAAAATGGCTAAAATTCCAGTTGAAATTTTTTCAAAGTCCCTTAAAAATTTTCCAATTTTTGTCCCAATTCTTCCCATTCCCATTGAAACTTTTCAAATCCCTCTCAAAATTGTTGAAATTCTCTTGAAGCTTTTAAAATTCTCTCTAGAATTTTCAAAATCCATGGCCACATGTTTACAATTTCACGTCAAAAAATGGCTAAAATTCCAGTTGAAATTTTTTCAAAGTCCCTTAAAAATTTTCCAATTTTTGTCCCAATTCTTCCCATTCCCATTGAAACTTTTCAAATCCCTCTCAAAATTGTTGAAATTCTCTTGAAACTTTTAAAATTCTCTCTAGAATTTTCAAAATCCATGTCCACATGTTTACAATTTCACGTAAAAAAATTGCTAAAATTCCAGCTGAAATTTTTTCAAAGTCCCTTAAAAATTTTCCAATTTTTGTCCCAATTCTTCCCATTCCCATTGAAACTTTTCAAATCCCTCTCAAAATTGTTGAAATTCTCTTGAAGCTTTTAAAATTCTCTCTAGAATTTTCAAAATCCATGGCCACATATTTACAATTTCACATCAAAAAATTGCTAATATTAAAGTTGAAATTTTTTCAAAGTCCCTTAAAAATTTTCCAATTTTTGTCCCAATTCTTCCCATTCCCATTGAAACTTTTCAAATCCCTCTCAAAATTGTTGAAATTCTCTTGAAGCTTTTAAAATTCTCTCTAGAATTTTCAAAATCCATGGCCACATGTTTACAATTTCACATAAAAAATTGCTAAAATTCCAGTTGAAATTTTTTCAAAGTCCCTTAAAAATTTTCCAATTTTTGTCCCAATTCTTCCCATTCCCATTGAAACTTTTCAAATCCCTCTCAAAATTGTTGAAATTCTCTTGAAGCTTTTAAAATTCTCTCTAGAATTTTCAAAATCCATGGCCACATGTTTACAATTTCACGTCAAAAAAATGCTAAAATTCCAGTTGAAATTTTTTCAAAGTCCCTTAAAAATTTTCCAATTTTTGTCCCAATTCTTCCCATTCCCATTGAAACTTTTCAAATCCCTCTCAAAATTGTTGAAATTCTCTTGAAGCTTTTAAAATTCTCTCTAGAATTTTCGAAATCCATGTCCACATGTTTACAATTTCACGTCAAAAAATGGCTAAAATTCCAGTTGAAATTTTTTCAAAGTCCCTTAAAAATTTTCCAATTTTTGTCCCAATTCTTCCCATTCCCATTGAAACTTTTCAAATCCCTCTCAAAATTGTTGAAATTCTCTTGAAGCTTTTAAAATTCTCTCTAGAATTTTCAAAATCCATGGCCACATGTTTACAATTTCACGTCAAAAAATGGCTAAAATTCCAGTTGAAATTTTTTCAAAGTCCCTTAAAAATTTTCCAATTTTTGTCCCAATTCTTCCCATTCCCATTGAAACTTTTCAAATCCCTCTCAAAATTGTTGAAATTCTCTTGAAGCTTTTAAAATTCTCTCTAGAATTTTCGAAATCCATGTCCACATGTTTACAATTTCACGTCAAAAAATGGCTAAAATTCCAGTTGAAATTTTTTCAAAGTCCCTTAAAAATTTTCCAATTTTTGTCCCAATTCTTCCCATTCCCATTGAAACTTTTCAAATCCCTCTCAAAATTGTTGAAATTCTCTTGAAGCTTTTAAAATTCTCTCTAGAATTTTCAAAATCCACTTCAACATGTTTACAATTTCATGTCAAAAAATGGCTAAAATTCCAGTTGAAATTTTTTCAAAGTCCCTTAAAAATTTTCCAATTTTTGTCCCAATTCTTCCCATTCCCATTGAAACTTTTCAAATCCCTCTCAAAATTGTTGAAATTCTCTTGAAGCTTTTAAAATTCTCTCTAGAATTTTCAAAATCCATGGCCACATGTTTACAATTTCACATAAAAAATTGCTAAAATTCCAGTTGAAATTTTTTCGAAGTCCCTTAAAAATTTTCCAATTTTTGTCCCAATTCTTCCCATTCCCATTGAAACTTTTCAAATCCCTCTCAAAATTGTTGAAATTCTCTTGAAGCTTTTAAAATTCTCTCTAGAATTTTCAAAATCCATGGCCACATGTTTACAATTTCACGTCAAAAAAATGCTAAAATTCCAGTTGAAATTTTTTCAAAGTCCCTTAAAAATTTTCCAATTTTTGTCCCAATTCTTCCCATTCCCATTGAAACTTTTCAAATCCCTCTCAAAATTGTTGAAATTCTCTTGAAGCTTTTAAAATTCTCTCTAGAATTTTCGAAATCCATGTCCACATGTTTACAATTTCACGTCAAAAAATGGCTAAAATTCCAGTTGAAATTTTTTCAAAGTCCCTTAAAAATTTTCCAATTTTTGTCCCAATTCTTCCCATTCCCATTGAAACTTTTCAAATCCCTCTCAAAATTGTTGAAATTCTCTTGAAGCTTTTAAAATTCTCTCTAGAATTTTCAAAATCCATGGCCACATGTTTACAATTTCACGTCAAAAAATGGCTAAAATTCCAGTTGAAATTTTTTCAAAGTCCCTTAAAAATTTTCCAATTTTTGTCCCAATTCTTCCCATTCCCATTGAAACTTTTCAAATCCCTCTCAAAATTGTTGAAATTCTCTTGAAGCTTTTAAAATTCTCTCTAGAATTTTCAAAATTCATGTCCACATGTTTACAATTTCACATAAAAAAATGGCTAAAATTCCAGTTGAAATTTTTTCAAAGTCCCTTAAAAATTTTCCAATTTTTGTCCCAATTCTTCCCATTCCCATTGAAACTTTTCAAATCCCTCTCAAAATTGTTGAAATTCTGTTGAAGCTTTTAAAAATCTCTCTAGAATTTTAAAAATCCATGTCCACATGTTTACAATTTCACATAAAAAAATGGCTAAAATTCCAGTTGAAATTTTTTCAAAGTCCCTTAAAAATTTTCCAATTTTTGTTCCAATTCTTCCCATTCCCATTGAAACTTTTCAAATCCCTCTCAAAATTGTTGAAATTCTCTTGAAGCTTTTAAAATTCTCTCTAGAATTTTCAAAATCCACTTCAACATGTTTACAATTTCATGTCAAAAAATGGCTAAAATTCCAGTTGAAATTTTTTCAAAGTCCCTTAAAAATTTTCCAATTTTTGTCCCAATTCTTCCCATTCCCATTGAAACTTTTCAAATCCCTCTCAAAATTGTTGAAATTCTCTTGAAGCTTTTAAAATTCTCTCTAGAATTTTCAAAATCCACTTCAACATGTTTACAATTTCACGTCAAAAAAATGCTAAAATTCCAGTTGAAATTTTTTCAAAGTCCCTTAAAAATTTTCCAATTTTTGTCCCAATTCTTCCCATTCCCATTGAAACTTTTCAAATCCCTCTCAAAATTGTTGAAATTCTCTTGAAGCTTTTAAAATTCTCTCTAGAATTTTCAAAATCCACTTCAACATGTTTACAATTTCACGTCAAAAAATGGCTAAAATTCCAGTTGAAATTTTTTCAAAGTCCCTTAAAAATTTTCCAATTTTTGTCCCAATTCTTCCCATTCCCATTGAAACTTTTCAAATCCCTCTCAAAATTGTTGAAATTCTCTTGAAGCTTTTAAAATTCTCTCTAGAATTTTCAAAATTCATGTCCACATGTTTACAATTTCACATAAAAAAATGGCTAAAATTCCAGTTGAAATTTTTTCAAAGTCCCTTAAAAATTTTCCAATTTTTGTCCCAATTCTTCCCATTCCCATTGAAACTTTTCAAATCCCTCTCAAAATTGTTGAAATTCTGTTGAAGCTTTTAAAAATCTCTCTAGAATTTTAAAAATCCATGTCCACATGTTTACAATTTCACATAAAAAAATGGCTAAAATTCCAGTTGAAATTTTTTCAAAGTCCCTTAAAAATTTTCCAATTTTTGTTCCAATTCTTCCCATTCCCATTGAAACTTTTCAAATCCCTCTCAAAATTGTTGAAATTCTCTTGAAGCTTTTAAAATTCTCTCTAGAATTTTCAAAATCCACTTCAACATGTTTACAATTTCATGTCAAAAAGTGGCTAAAATTCCAGTTGAAATTTTTTCAAAGTCCCTTAAAAATTTTCCAATTTTTGTCCCAATTCTTCCCATTCCCATTGAAACTTTTCAAATCCCTCTCAAAATTGTTGAAATTCTCTTGAAGCTTTTAAAATTCTCTCTAGAATTTTCAAAATCCATGGCCACATGTTTACAATTTCACGTCAAAAAAATGCTAAAATTCCAGTTGAAATTTTTTCAAAGTCCCTTAAAAATTTTCCAATTTTTGTCCCAATTCTTCCCATTCCCATTGAAACTTTTCAAATCCCTCTCAAAATTGTTGAAATTCTCTTGAAGCTTTTAAAATTCTCTCTAGAATTTTCAAAATCCATGGCCACATGTTTACAATTTCACGTCAAAAAATGGCTAAAATTCCAGTTGAAATTTTTTCAAAGTCCCTTAAAAATTTTCCAATTTTTGTCCCAATTCTTCCCATTCCCATTGAAACTTTTCAAATCCCTCTCAAAATTGTTGAAATTCTCTTGAAGCTTTTAAAATTCTCTCTAGAATTTTCAAAATCCATGGCCACATGTTTACAATTTCACGTCAAAAAATGGCTAAAATTCCAGTTGAAATTTTTTCAAAGTCCCTTAAAAATTTTCCAATTTTTGTCCCAGTTCTTCCCATTCCCATTGAAACTTTTCAAATCCCTCTCAAAATTGTTGAAATTCTCTTGAAGCTTTTAAAATTCTCTCTAGAATTTTCAAAATCCATGTCCACATGTTTACAATTTCACATCAAAAAATGGCTAAAATTCCAGTTGAAATTTTTTCAAAGTCCCTTAAAAATTTTCCAATTTTTGTCCCAATTCTTCCCATTCCCATTGAAACTTTTCAAATCCCTCTCAAAATCGTTGAAATTCTCTTGAAGCTTTTAAAATTCTCTCTAGAATTTTCAAAATCCATGGCCACATGTTTACAATTTCACATAAAAAAATGGCTAAAATTCCAGTTGAAATTTTTTCAAAGTCCCTTAAAAATTTTCCAATTTTTGTCCCAATTCTTCCCATTCCCATTGAAACTTTTCAAATCCCTCTCAAAATTGTTGAAATTCTCTTGAAGCTTTTAAAATTCTCTCTAGAATTTTCAAAATCCATGGCCACATGTTTGCAATTTCACATAAAAAAATTGCTAAAATTCCAGTTGAAATTTTTTCAAAGTCCCTTAAAAATTTTCCAATTTTTGTCCCAATTCTTCCCATTCCCATTGAAACTTTTCAAATCCCTCTCAAAATTGTTGAAATTCTCTTGAAGCTTTTAAAATTCTCTCTAGAATTTTCAAAATCCATGTCCACATGTTTACAATTTCATGTCAAAAAATTGCTAAAATTCCAGTTGAAATTTTTTCAAAGTCCCTTAAAAATTTTCCAATTTTTGTCCCAATTCTTCCCATTCCCATTGAAACTTTTCAAATCCCTCTCAAAATTGTTGAAATTCTCTTGAAGCTTTTAAAATTCTCTCTAGAATTTTCAAAATCCATGGCCACATGTTTACAATTTCACGTCAAAAAATGGCTAAAATTCCAGTTGAAATTTTTTCAAAGTCCCTTAAAAATTTTCCAATTTTTGTCCCAATTCTTCCCATTCCCATTGAAACTTTTCAAATCCCTCTCAAAATTGTTGAAATTCTGTTGAAGCTTTTAAAAATCTCTCTAGAATTTTAAAAATCCATGTCCACATGTTTACAATTTCACATAAAAAAATGGCTAAAATTCCAGTTGAAATTTTTTCAAAGTCCCTTAAAAATTTTCCAATTTTTGTTCCAATTCTTCCCATTCCCATTGAAACTTTTCAAATCCCTCTCAAAATTGTTGAAATTCTCTTGAAGCTTTTAAAATTCTCTCTAGAATTTTCAAAATCCACTTCAACATGTTTACAATTTCATGTCAAAAAATGGCTAAAATTCCAGTTGAAATTTTTTCAAAGTCCCTTAAAAATTTTCCAATTTTTGTCCCAATTCTTCCCATTCCCATTGAAACTTTTCAAATCCCTCTCAAAATTGTTGAAATTCTCTTGAAGCTTTTAAAATTCTCTCTAGAATTTTCAAAATCCATGGCCACATGTTTACAATTTCACGTCAAAAAAATGCTAAAATTCCAGTTGAAATTTTTTCAAAGTCCCTTAAAAATTTTCCAATTTTTGTCCCAATTCTTCCCATTCCCATTGAAACTTTTCAAATCCCTCTCAAAATTGTTGAAATTCTCTTGAAGCTTTTAAAATTCTCTCTAGAATTTTCGAAATCCATGTCCACATGTTTACAATTTCACGTCAAAAAATGGCTAAAATTCCAGTTGAAATTTTTTCAAAGTCCCTTAAAAATTTTCCAATTTTTGTCCCAATTCTTCCCATTCCCATTGAAACTTTTCAAATCCCTCTCAAAATTGTTGAAATTCTCTTGAAGCTTTTAAAATTCTCTCTAGAATTTTCAAAATCCATGGCCACATGTTTACAATTTCACGTCAAAAAATGGCTAAAATTCCAGTTGAAATTTTTTCAAAGTCCCTTAAAAATTTTCCAATTTTTGTCCCAATTCTTCCCATTCCCATTGAAACTTTTCAAATCCCTCTCAAAATTGTTGAAATTCTCTTGAAGCTTTTAAAATTCTCTCTAGAATTTTCAAAATTCATGTCCACATGTTTACAATTTCACATAAAAAATGGCTAAAATTCCAGTTGAAATTTTTTCAAAGTCCCTTAAAAATTTTCCAATTTTTGTCCCAATTCTTCCCATTCCCATTGAAACTTTTCAAATCCCTCTCAAAATTGTTGAAATTCTGTTGAAGCTTTTAAAAATCTCTCTAGAATTTTAAAAATCCATGTCCACATGTTTACAATTTCACATAAAAAAATGGCTAAAATTCCAGTTGAAATTTTTTCAAAGTCCCTTAAAAATTTTCCAATTTTTGTCCCAATTCTTCCCATTCCCATTGAAACTTTTCAAATCCCTCTCAAAATTGTTGAAATTCTCTTGAAGCTTTTAAAATTCTCTCTAGAATTTTCAAAATCCACTTCAACATGTTTACAATTTCATGTCAAAAAATGGCTAAAATTCCAGTTGAAATTTTTTCAAAGTCCCTTAAAAATTTTCCAATTTTTGTCCCAATTCTTCCCATTCCCATTGAAACTTTTCAAATCCCTCTCAAAATTGTTGAAATTCTGTTGAAGCTTTTAAAATTCTCTCTAGAATTTTCAAAATCCATGTCCACATGTTTACAATTTCACGTCAAAAAATGGCTAAAATTCCAGTTGAAATTTTTTCAAAGTCCCTTAAAAATTTTCCAATTTTTGTCCCAATTCTTCCCATTCCCATTGAAACTTTTCAAATCCCTCTCAAAATTGTTGAAATTCTGTTGAAGCTTTTAAAATTCTCTCTAGAATTTTCAAAATCCATGGCCACATGTTTACAATTTCACGTCAAAAAATGGCTAAAATTCCAGTTGAAATTTTTTCAAAGTCCCTTAAAAATTTTCCAATTTTTGTCCCAATTCTTCCCATTCCCATTGAAACTTTTCAAATCCCTCTCAAAATTGTTGAAATTCTCTTGAAGCTTTTAAAATTCTCTCTAGAATTTTCAAAATCCATGTCCACATGTTTACAATTTCACATTAAAAAATGGCTAAAATTCCAGTTGAAATTTTTTCAAAGTCCCTTAAAAATTTTCCAATTTTTGTCCCAATTCTTCCCATTCCCATTGAAACTTTTCAAATCCCTCTCAAAATTGTTGAAATTCTCTTGAAGCTTTTAAAATTCTCTCTAGAATTTTCAAAATCCATGTCCACATGTTTACAATTTCACGTCAAAAAATTGCTAAAATTCCAGTTGAAATTTTTTCAAAGTCCCTTAAAAATTTTCCAATTTTTGTCCCAATACTTCCCATTCCCATTGAAACTTTTCAAATCCCTCTCAAAATTGTTGAAATTCTCTTGAAGCTTTTAAAATTCTCTCTAGAATTTTCAAAATCCATGTCCACATGTTTACAATTTCACGTCAAAAAATGGCTAAAATTCCAGTTGAAATTTTTTCAAAGTCCCTTAAAAATTTTCCAATTTTTGTCCCAATTCTTCCCATTCCCATTGAAACTTTTCAAATCCCTCTCAAAATTGTTGAAATTCTCTTGAAGCTTTTAAAATTCTCTCTAGAATTTTAAAAATCCATGGCCACATGTTTACAATTTCACGTCAAAAAAATGCTAAAATTCCAGTTGAAATTTTTTCAAAGTCCCTTAAAAATTTTCCAATTTTTGTCCCAATTCTTCCCATTCCCATTGAAACTTTTCAAATCCCTCTCAAAATTGTTGAAATTCTCTTGAAGCTTTTAAAATTCTCTCTAGAATTTTCAAAATCCATGGCCACATGTTTACAATTTCACGTCAAAAAATTGCTAAAATTCCAGTTGAAATTTTTTCAAAGTCCCTTAAAAATTTTCCAATTTTTGTCCCAATTCTTCCCATTCCCATTGAAACTTTTCAAATCCCTCTCAAAATTGTTGAAATTCTCTTGAAACTTTTAAAATTCTCTCTAGAATTTTCAAAATCCATGTCCACATGTTTACAATTTCACGTAAAAAAATTGCTAAAATTCCAGCTGAAATTTTTTCAAAGTCCCTGAAAAATTTTCCAATTTTTGTCCCAATTCTTCCCATTCCCATGGAAACTTTTCAAATCCCTCTCAAAATTGTTGAAATTCTCTTGAAGCTTTTAAAATTCTCTCTAGAATTTTCAAAATCCATGTCCACATGTTTACAATTTCACATCAAAAAATGGCTAAAATTCCAGTTGAAATTTTTTCAAAGTCCCTTAAAAATTTTCCAATTTTTGTCCCAATTCTTCCCATTCCCATTGAAACTTTTCAAATCATTCTCAAAATCGTTGAAATTCTCTTGAAGCTTTTAAAATTCTCTCTAGAATTTTCAAAATCCATGTCCACATGTTTACAATTTCACATAAAAAAATGGCTAAAATTCCAGTTGAAATTTTTTCAAAGTCCCTTAAAAATTTTCCAATTTTTGTCCCAATTCTTCCCATTCCCATTGAAACTTTTCAAATCCCTCTCAAAATTGTTGAAATTCTCTTGAAGCTTTTAAAATTCTCTCTAGAATTTTCAAAATCCATGGCCACATGTTTGCAATTTCACATAAAAAAATTGCTAAAATTCCAGTTGAAATTTTTTCAAAGTCCCTTAAAAATTTTCCAATTTTTGTCCCAATTCTTCCCATTCCCATTGAAACTTTTCAAATCCCTCTCAAAATTGTTGAAATTCTCTTGAAGCTTTTAAAATTCTCTCTAGAATTTTCAAAATCCATGGCCACATGTTTACAATTTCACGTCAAAAAATGGCTAAAATTCCAGTTGAAATTTTTTCAAAGTCCCTTAAAAATTTTCCAATTTTTGTCCCAATTCTTCCCATTCCCATTGAAACTTTTCAAATCCCTCTCAAAATTGTTGAAATTCTCTTGAAGCTTTTAAAATTCTCTCTAGAATTTTCAAAATCCATGGCCACATGTTTACAATTTCACATCAAAAAATTGCTAAAATTAAAGTTGAAATTTTTTCAAAGTCCCTTAAAAATTTTCCAATTTTTGTCCCAATTCTTCCCATTCCCATTGAAACTTTTCAAATCCCTCTCAAAATTGTTGAAATTCTCTTGAAGCTTTTAAAATTCTCTCTAGAATTTTCAAAATCCATGGCCACATGTTTACAATTTCACATAAAAAATTGCTAAAATTCCAGTTGAAATTTTTTCAAAGTCCCTTAAAAATTTTCCAATTTTTGTCCCAATTCTTCCCATTCCCATTGAAACTTTTCAAATCCCTCTCAAAATTGTTGAAATTCTCTTGAAGCTTTTAAAATTCTCTCTAGAATTTTCAAAATCCATGGCCACATGTTTACAATTTCACGTCAAAAAAATGCTAAAATTCCAGTTGAAATTTTTTCAAAGTCCCTTAAAAATTTTCCAATTTTTGTCCCAATTCTTCCCATTCCCATTGAAACTTTTCAAATCCCTCTCAAAATTGTTGAAATTCTCTTGAAGCTTTTAAAATTCTCTCTAGAATTTTCGAAATCCATGTCCACATGTTTACAATTTCACGTCAAAAAATGGCTAAAATTCCAGTTGAAATTTTTTCAAAGTCCCTTAAAAATTTTCCAATTTTTGTCCCAATTCTTCCCATTCCCATTGAAACTTTTCAAATCCCTCTCAAAATTGTTGAAATTCTCTTGAAGCTTTTAAAATTCTCTCTAGAATTTTCAAAATCCACTTCAACATGTTTACAATTTCATGTCAAAAAATGGCTAAAATTCCAGTTGAAATTTTTTCAAAGTCCCTTAAAAATTTTCCAATTTTTGTCCCAATTCTTCCCATTCCCATTGAAACTTTTCAAATCCCTCTCAAAATTGTTGAAATTCTCTTGAAGCTTTTAAAATTCTCTCTAGAATTTTAAAAATCCATGGCCACATGTTTACAATTTCACGTCAAAAAAATGCTAAAATTCCAGTTGAAATTTTTTCAAAGTCCCTTAAAAATTTTCCAATTTTTGTCCCAATTCTTCCCATTCCCATTGAAACTTTTCAAATCCCTCTCAAAATTGTTGAAATTCTCCTGAAGCTTTTAAAATTCTCTCTAGAATTTTCAAAATCCATGGCCACATGTTTACAATTTCACGTCAAAAAATTGCTAAAATTCCAGTTGAAATTTTTTCAAAGTCCCTTAAAAATTTTCCAATTTTTGTCCCAATTCTTCCCATTCCCATTGAAACTTTTCAAATCCCTCTCAAAATTGTTGAAATTCTCTTGAAACTTTTAAAATTCTCTCTAGAATTTTCAAAATCCATGTCCACATGTTTACAATTTCACGTAAAAAAATTGCTAAAATTCCAGCTGAAATTTTTTCAAAGTCCCTGAAAAATTTTCCAATTTTTGTCCCAATTCTTCCCATTCCCATGGAAACTTTTCAAATCCCTCTCAAAATTGTTGAAATTCTCTTGAAGCTTTTAAAATTCTCTCTAGAATTTTCAAAATCCATGTCCACATGTTTACAATTTCACATCAAAAAATGGCTAAAATTCCAGTTGAAATTTTTTCAAAGTCCCTTAAAAATTTTCCAATTTTTGTCCCAATTCTTCCCATTCCCATTGAAACTTTTCAAATCATTCTCAAAATCGTTGAAATTCTCTTGAAGCTTTTAAAATTCTCTCTAGAATTTTCAAAATCCATGTCCACATGTTTACAATTTCACATAAAAAAATGGCTAAAATTCCAGTTGAAATTTTTTCAAAGTCCCTTAAAAATTTTCCAATTTTTGTCCCAATTCTTCCCATTCCCATTGAAACTTTTCAAATCCCTCTCAAAATTGTTGAAATTCTCTTGAAGCTTTTAAAATTCTCTCTAGAATTTTCAAAATCCATGGCCACATGTTTGCAATTTCACATAAAAAAATTGCTAAAATTCCAGTTGAAATTTTTTCAAAGTCCCTTAAAAATTTTCCAATTTTTGTCCCAATTCTTCCCATTCCCATTGAAACTTTTCAAATCCCTCTCAAAATTGTTGAAATTCTCTTGAAGCTTTTAAAATTCTCTCTAGAATTTTCAAAATCCATGGCCACATGTTTACAATTTCACGTCAAAAAATGGCTAAAATTCCAGTTGAAATTTTTTCAAAGTCCCTTAAAAATTTTCCAATTTTTGTCCCAATTCTTCCCATTCCCATTGAAACTTTTCAAATCCCTCTCAAAATTGTTGAAATTCTCTTGAAGCTTTTAAAATTCTCTCTAGAATTTTCAAAATCCATGGCCACATGTTTACAATTTCACATCAAAAAATTGCTAAAATTAAAGTTGAAATTTTTTCAAAGTCCCTTAAAAATTTTCCAATTTTTGTCCCAATTCTTCCCATTCCCATTGAAACTTTTCAAATCCCTCTCAAAATTGTTGAAATTCTCTTGAAGCTTTTAAAATTCTCTCTAGAATTTTCAAAATCCATGGCCACATGTTTACAATTTCACATAAAAAATTGCTAAAATTCCAGTTGAAATTTTTTCAAAGTCCCTTAAAAATTTTCCAATTTTTGTCCCAATTCTTCCCATTCCCATTGAAACTTTTCAAATCCCTCTCAAAATTGTTGAAATTCTCTTGAAGCTTTTAAAATTCTCTCTAGAATTTTAAAAATCCATGGCCACATGTTTACAATTTCACGTCAAAAAAATGCTAAAATTCCAGTTGAAATTTTTTCAAAGTCCCTTAAAAATTTTCCAATTTTTGTCCCAATTCTTCCCATTCCCATTGAAACTTTTCAAATCCCTCTCAAAATTGTTGAAATTCTCTTGAAGCTTTTAAAATTCTCTCTAGAATTTTCGAAATCCATGTCCACATGTTTACAATTTCACGTCAAAAAATGGCTAAAATTCCAGTTGAAATTTTTTCAAAGTCCCTTAAAAATTTTCCAATTTTTGTCCCAATTCTTCCCATTCCCATTGAAACTTTTCAAATCCCTCTCAAAATTGTTGAAATTCTCTTGAAGCTTTTAAAATTCTCTCTAGAATTTTCAAAATCCACTTCAACATGTTTACAATTTCATGTCAAAAAATGGCTAAAATTCCAGTTGAAATTTTTTCAAAGTCCCTTAAAAATTTTCCAATTTTTGTCCCAATTCTTCCCATTCCCATTGAAACTTTTCAAATCCCTCTCAAAATTGTTGAAATTCTCTTGAAGCTTTTAAAATTCTCTCTAGAATTTTCAAAATCCATGGCCACATGTTTACAATTTCACGTCAAAAAATGGCTAAAATTCCAGTTGAAATTTTTTCAAAGTCCCTTAAAAATTTTCCAATTTTTGTCCCAATTCTTCCCATTCCCATTGAAACTTTTCAAATCCCTCTCAAAATTGTTGAAATTCTCTTGAAGCTTTTAAAATTCTCTCTAGAATTTTAAAAATCCATGGCCACATGTTTACAATTTCACGTCAAAAAATGGCTAAAATTCCAGTTGAAATTTTTTCAAAGTCCCTTAAAAATTTTCCAATTTTTGTCCCAATTCTTCCCATTCCCATTGAAACTTTTCAAATCCCTCTCAAAATTGTTGAAATTCTCTTGAAGCTTTAAAATTCTCTCTAGAATTTTCAAAATCCATGGCCACATGTTTACAATTTCACGTCAAAAAATTGCTAAAATTCCAGTTGAAATTTTTTCAAAGTCCCTTAAAAATTTTCCAATTTTTGTCCCAATTCTTCCCATTCCCATTGAAACTTTTCAAATCCCTCTCAAAATTGTTGAAATTCTCTTGAAGCTTTTAAAATTCTCTCTAGAATTTTCAAAATCCATGTCCACATGTTTACAATTTCACGTCAAAAAATGGCTAAAATTAAAGTTGAAATTTTTTCAAAGTCCCTTAAAAATTTTCCAATTTTTGTCCCAATTCTTCCCATTCCCATTGAAACTTTTCAAATCCCTCTCAAAATTGTTGAAATTCTCTTGAAGCTTTTAAAATTCTCTCTAGAATTTTCAAAATCCATGGCCACATGTTTACAATTTCACGTCAAAAAATGGCTAAAATTAAAGTTGAAATTTTTTCAAAGTCCCTTAAAAATTTTCCAATTTTTGTCCCAATTCTTCCCATTCCCATTGAAACTTTTCAAATCCCTCTCAAAATTGTTGAAATTCTCTTGAAGCTTTTAAAATTCTCTCTAGAATTTTCAAAATCCATGGCCACATGTTTACAATTTCACATAAAAAATTGCTAAAATTCCAGTTGAAATTTTTTCAAAGTCCCTGAAAAATTTTCCAATTTTTGTCCCAATTCTTCCCATTCCCATTGAAACTTTTCAAATCCCTCTCAAAATTGTTGAAATTCTCTTGAAACTTTTAAAATTCTCTCTAGAATTTTCAAAATCCATGTCCACATGTTTACAATTTCACGTAAAAAAATTGCTAAAATTCCAGCTGAAATTTTTTCAAAGTCCCTTAAAAATTTTCCAATTTTTGTCCCAATTCTTCCCATTCCCATTGAAACTTTTCAAATCCCTCTCAAAATTGTCGAAATTCTCTTGAAGCTTTTAAAATTCTCTCTAGAATTTTCAAAATCCATGTCCACATGTTTACAATTTCACATCAAAAAATGGCTAAAATTCCAGTTGAAATTTTTTCAAAGTCCCTTAAAAATTTTCCAATTTTTGTCCCAATTCTTCCCATTCCCATTGAAACTTTTCAAATCCCTCTCAAAATCGTTGAAATTCTCTTGAAGCTTTTAAAATTCTCTCTAGAATTTTCAAAATCCATGTCCACATGTTTACAATTTCACATTAAAAAATGGCTAAAATTCCAGTTGAAATTTTTTCAAAGTCCCTTAAAAATTTTCCAATTTTTGTCCCAATTCTTCCCATTCCCATTGAAACTTTTCAAATCCCTCTCAAAATTGTTGAAATTCTCTTGAAGCTTTTAAAATTCTCTCTAGAATTTTCAAAATCCATGGCCACATGTTTGCAATTTCACATAAAAAAATTGCTAAAATTCCAGTTGAAATTTTTTCAAAGTCCCTTAAAAATTTTCCAATTTTTGTCCCAATTCTTCCCATTCCCATTGAAACTTTTCAAATCCCTCTCAAAATTGTTGAAATTCTCTTGAAGCTTTTAAAATTCTCTCTAGAATTTTCAAAATCCATGGCCACATGTTTACAATTTCACGTCAAAAAATGGCTAAAATTCCAGTTGAAATTTTTTCAAAGTCCCTTAAAAATTTTCCAATTTTTGTCCCAATTCTTCCCATTCCCATTGAAACTTTTCAAATCCCTCTCAAAATTGTTGAAATTCTGTTGAAGCTTTTAAAAGTCTCTCTAGAATTTTCAAAATCCATGGCCACATGTTTACAATTTCACATCAAAAAATTGCTAAAATTAAAGTTGAAATTTTTTCAAAGTCCCTTAAAAATTTTCCAATTTTTGTCCCAATTCTTCCCATTCCCATTGAAACTTTTCAAATCCCTCTCAAAATTGTTGAAATTCTCTTGAAGCTTTTAAAATTCTCTCTAGAATTTTCAAAATCCATGGCCACATGTTTACAATTTCACATAAAAAATTGCTAAAATTCCAGTTGAAATTTTTTCAAAGTCCCTTAAAAATTTTCCAATTTTTGTCCCAATTCTTCCCATTCCCATTGAAACTTTTCAAATCCCTCTCAAAATTGTTGAAATTCTCTTGAAGCTTTTAAAATTCTCTCTAGAATTTTAAAAATCCATGGCCACATGTTTACAATTTCACGTCAAAAAAATGCTAAAATTCCAGTTGAAATTTTTTCAAAGTCCCTTAAAAATTTTCCAATTTTTGTCCCAATTCTTCCCATTCCCATTGAAACTTTTCAAATCCCTCTCAAAATTGTTGAAATTCTCTTGAAGCTTTTAAAATTCTCTCTAGAATTTTCGAAATCCATGTCCACATGTTTACAATTTCACGTCAAAAAATGGCTAAAATTCCAGTTGAAATTTTTTCAAAGTCCCTTAAAAATTTTCCAATTTTTGTCCCAATTCTTCCCATTCCCATTGAAACTTTTCAAATCCCTCTCAAAATTGTTGAAATTCTCTTGAAGCTTTTAAAATTCTCTCTAGAATTTTCAAAATCCATGGCCACATGTTTACAATTTCAGGTCAAAAAATGGCTAAAATTCCAGTTGAAATTTTTTCAAAGCCCCTTAAAAATTTTCCAATTTTTGTCCCAATTCTTCCCATTCCCATTGAAACTTTTCAAATCCCTCTCAAAATTGTTGAAATTCTCTTGAAGCTTTTAAAATTCTCTCTAGAATTTTCAAAATTCATGTCCACATGTTTACAATTTCACATAAAAAAATGGCTAAAATTCCAGTTGAAATTTTTTCAAAGTCCCTTAAAAATTTTCCAATTTTTGTCCCAATTCTTCCCATTCCCATTGAAACTTTTCAAATCCCTCTCAAAATTGTTGAAATTCTCTTGAAGCTTTTAAAATTCTCTCTAGAATTTTCAAAATCCACTTCAACATGTTTACAATTTCATGTCAAAAAATGGCTAAAATTCCAGTTGAAATTTTTTCAAAGTCCCTTAAAAATTTTCCAATTTTTGTCCCAATTCTTCCCATTCCCATTGAAACTTTTCAAATCCCTCTCAAAATTGTTGAAATTCTCTTGAAGCTTTTAAAATTCTCTCTAGAATTTTCAAAATCCACTTCAACATGTTTACAATTTCATGTCAAAAAATGGCTAAAATTCCAGTTGAAATTTTTTCAAAGTCCCTTAAAAATTTTCCAATTTTTGTCCCAATTCTTCCCATTCCCATTGAAACTTTTCAAATCCCTCTCAAAATTGTTGAAATTCTCTTGAAGCTTTTAAAATTCTCTCTAGAATTTTAAAAATCCATGGCCACATGTTTACAATTTCACGTCAAAAAATTGCTAAAATTCCAGTTGAAATTTTTTCAAAGTCCCTTCAAAATTTTCCAATTTTTGTCCCAATTCTTCCCATTCCCATTGAAACTTTTCAAATCCCTCTCAAAATTGTTGAAATTCTCTTGAAGCTTTTAAAATTCTCTCTAGAATTTTCAAAATCCATGGCCACATGTTTACAATTTCACATAAAAAATTGCTAAAATTCCAGTTGAAATTTTTTCAAAGTCCCTTAAAAATTTTCCAATTTTTGTCCCAATTCTTCCCATTCCCATTGAAACTTTTCAAATCCCTCTCAAAATTGTTGAAATTCTCTTGAAGCTTTTAAAATTCTCTCTAGAATTTTCAAAATCCATGGCCACATGTTTACAATTTCACGTCAAAAAAATGCTAAAATTCCAGTTGAAATTTTTTCAAAGTCCCTTAAAAATTTTCCAATTTTTGTCCCAATTCTTCCCATTCCCATTGAAACTTTTCAAATCCCTCTCAAAATTGTTGAAATTCTCTTGAAGCTTTTAAAATTCTCTCTAGAATTTTCAAAATCCATGGCCACATGTTTACAATTTCACGTCAAAAAATGGCTAAAATTCCAGTTGAAATTTTTTCAAAGTCCCTTAAAAATTTTCCAATTTTTGTCCCAATTCTTCCCATTCCCATTGAAACTTTTCAAATCCCTCTCAAAATTGTTGAAATTCTGTTGAAGCTTTTAAAATTCTCTCTAGAATTTTCAAAATCCATGGCCACATGTTTACAATTTCACGTCAAAAAATGGCTAAAATTCCAGTTGAAATTTTTTCAAAGTCCCTTAAAAATTTTCCAATTTTTGTCCCAATTCTTCCCATTCCCATTGAAACTTTTCAAATCCCTCTCAAAATTGTTGAAATTCTCTTGAAGCTTTTAAAATTCTCTCTAGAATTTTCAAAATCCATGGCCACATGTTTACAATTTCACGTCAAAAAATGGCTAAAATTCCAGTTGAAATTTTTTCAAAGTCCCTTAAAAATTTTCCAATTTTTGTCCCAATTCTTCCCATTCCCATTGAAACTTTTCAAATCCCTCTCAAAATTGTTGAAATTCTCTTGAAGCTTTTAAAATTCTCTCTAGAATTTTCAAAATCCATGGCCACATGTTTACAATTTCACGTCAAAAAATGGCTAAAATTCCAGTTGAAATTTTTTCAAAGTCCCTTAAAAATTTTCCAATTTTTGTCCCAATTCTTCCCATTCCCATTGAAACTTTTCAAATCCCTCTCAAAATTGTTGAAATTCTCTTGAAACTTTTAAAATTCTCTCTAGAATTTTCAAAATCCATGTCCACATGTTTACAATTTCACGTCAAAAAATTGCTAAAATTCCAGTTGAAATTTTTTCAAAGTCCCTTAAAAATTTTCCAATTTTTGTCCCAATTCTTCCCATTCCCATTGAAACTTTTCAAATCCCTCTCAAAATTGCTGAAATTCTCTTGAAGCTTTTAAAATTCTCTCTAGAATTTTCAAAATCCATGGCCACATGTTTACAATTTCACGTCAAAAAATGGCTAAAATTCCAGTTGAAATTTTTTCAAAGTCCCTTAAAAATTTTCCAATTTTTGTCCCAATTCTTCCCATTCCCATTGAAACTTTTCAAATCCCTCTCAAAATTGTTGAAATTCTGTTGAAGCTTTTAAAATTCTCTCTAGAATTTTCAAAATCCATGGCCACATGTTTACAATTTCACGTCAAAAAATGGCTAAAATTCCAGTTGAAATTTTTTCAAAGTCCCTTAAAAATTTTCCAATTTTTGTCCCAATTCTTCCCATTCCCATTGAAACTTTTCAAATCCCTCTCAAAATTGTTGAAATTCTCTTGAAGCTTTTAAAATTCTCTCTAGAATTTTCAAAATCCATGGCCACATGTTTACAATTTCACGTCAAAAAATGGCTAAAATTCCAGTTGAAATTTTTTCAAAGTCCCTTAAAAATTTTCCAATTTTTGTCCCAATTCTTCCCATTCCCATTGAAACTTTTCAAATCCCTCTCAAAATTGTTGAAATTCTCTTGAAGCTTTTAAAATTCTCTCTAGAATTTTCAAAATCCATGTCCACATGTTTACAATTTCACATCAAAAAATGGCTAAAATTCCAGTTGAAATTTTTTCAAAGTCCCTTAAAAATTTTCCAATTTTTGTCCCAATTCTTCCCATTCCCATTGAAACTTTTCAAATCCCTCTCAAAATTGCTGAAATTCTCTTGAAGCTTTTAAAATTCTCTCTAGAATTTTCAAAATCCATGGCCACATGTTTACAATTTCACGTCAAAAAATGGCTAAAATTCCAGTTGAAATTTTTTCAAAGTCCCTTCAAAATTTTCCAATTTTTGTCCCAATTCTTCCCATTCCCATTGAAACTTTTCAAATCCCTCTCAAAATTGTTGAAATTCTCTTGAAGCTTTTAAAATTCTCTCTAGAATTTTCAAAATCAATGGCCACATGTTTACAATTTCACGTCAAAACATGGCTAAAATTCCAGTTGAAATTTTTTCAAAGTCCCTTCAAAATTTTCCAATTTTTGTCCCAATTCTTCCCATTCCCATTGAAACTTTTCAAATCCCTCTCAAAATATTTGAAATTCTGTTAAAGCTTTTAAAATTCTCTCTAGAATTTTCAAAATCCATGTCCACATGTTTACAATTTCACATAAAAAAATGGCTAAAATTCCAGTTGAAATTTTTTCAAAGTCCCTTAAAAATTTTCCAATTTTTGTCCCAATTCTTCCCATTCCCATTGAAACTTTTCAAATCCCTCTCAAAATTGTTGAAATTCTGTTGAAGCTTTTAAAATTCTCTCTAGAATTTTCAAAATCCATGTCCACATGTTTACAATTTCACGTCAAAAAATGGCTAAAATTCCAGTTGAAATTTTTTCAAAGTCCCTTAAAAATTTTCCAATTTTTGTCCCAATTCTTCCCATTCCCATTGAAACTTTTCAAATCCCTCTCAAAATTGCTGAAATTCTCTTGAAGCTTTTAAAATTCTCTCTAGAATTTTCAAAATCCATGGCCACATGTTTACAATTTCACGTCAAAAAATGGCTAAAATTCCAGTTGAAATTTTTTCAAAGTCCCTTAAAAATTTTCCAATTTTTGTCCCAATTCTTCCCATTCCCATTGAAACTTTTCAAATCCCTCTCAAAATTGTTGAAATTCTGTTGAAGCTTTTAAAATTCTCTCTAGAATTTTCAAAATCCATGGCCACATGTTTACAATTTCACGTCAAAAAATGGCTAAAATTCCAGTTGAAATTTTTTCAAAGTCCCTTAAAAATTTTCCAATTTTTGTCCCAATTCTTCCCATTCCCATTGAAACTTTTCAAATCCCTCTCAAAATTGTTGAAATTCTCTTGAAGCTTTTAAAATTCTCTCTAGAATTTTCAAAATCCATGTCCACATGTTTACAATTTCACGTCAAAAAATGGCTAAAATTCCAGTTGAAATTTTTTCAAAGTCCCTTAAAAATTTTCCAATTTTTGTCCCAATTCTTCCCATTCCCATTGAAACTTTTCAAATCCCTCTCAAAATTGTTGAAATTCTCTTGAAGCTTTTAAAATTCTCTCTAGAATTTTCAAAATCCATGTCCACATGTTTACAATTTCACATCAAAAAATGGCTAAAATTCCAGTTGAAATTTTTTCAAAGTCCCTTAAAAATTTTCCAATTTTTGTCCCAATTCTTCCCATTCCCATTGAAACTTTTCAAATCCCTCTCAAAATTGCTGAAATTCTCTTGAAGCTTTTAAAATTCTCTCTAGAATTTTCAAAATCCATGGCCACATGTTTACAATTTCACGTCAAAAAATGGCTAAAATTCCAGTTGAAATTTTTTCAAAGTCCCTTCAAAATTTTCCAATTTTTGTCCCAATTCTTCCCATTCCCATTGAAACTTTTCAAATCCCTCTCAAAATTGTTGAAATTCTCTTGAAGCTTTTAAAATTCTCTCTAGAATTTTCAAAATCAATGGCCACATGTTTACAATTTCACGTCAAAACATGGCTAAAATTCCAGTTGAAATTTTTTCAAAGTCCCTTCAAAATTTTCCAATTTTTGTCCCAATTCTTCCCATTCCCATTGAAACTTTTCAAATCCCTCTCAAAATATTTGAAATTCTGTTAAAGCTTTTAAAATTCTCTCTAGAATTTTCAAAATCAATGGCCACATGTTTACAATTTCACGTCAAAAAATGGCTAAAATTCCAGTTGAAATTTTTTCAAAGTCCCTTCAAAATTTTCCAATTTTTGTCCCAATTCTTCCCATTCCCATTGAAACTTTTCAAATCCCTCTCAAAATATTTGAAATTCTCTTGAAGCTTTTAAAATTCTCTCTAGAATTTTCAAAATCCATGTCCACATGTTTACAATTTCACATAAAAAAATGGCTAAAATTCCAGTTGAAATTTTTTCAAAGTCCCTTAAAAATTTTCCAATTTTTGTCCCAATTCTTCCCATTCCCATTGAAACTTTTCAAATCCCTCTCAAAATTGTTGAAATTCTCTTGAAGCTTTTAAAATTCTCTCTAGAATTTTCAAAATCCATGTCCACATGTTTGCAATTTCACATCAAAACATGGCTAAAATTCCAGTTGAAATTTTTTCAAAGTCCCTTAAAAATTTTCCAATTTTTGTCCCAATTCTTCCCATTCCCATTGAAACTTTTCAAATCCCTCTCAAAATTGTTGAAATTCTCTTGAAGCTTTTAAAATTCTCTCTAGAATTTTCAAAATCCACTTCAACATGTTTACAATTTCACGTCAAAAAATGGCTAAAATTCCAGTTGAAATTTTTTCAAAGTCCCTTAAAAGTTTTCCAATTTTTGTCCCAATTCTTCCCATTCCCATTGAAACTTTCAAATCCCTCTCAAAATTGTTGAAATTCTCTTGAAGCTTTTAAAATTCTCTCTAGAATTTTCAAAATCCATGTCCACATGTTTACAATTTCACATCAAAAAATGGCTAAAATTCCAGTTGAAATTTTTTCAAAGTCCCTTAAAAATTTTCCAATTTTTGTCCCAATTCTTCCCATTCCCATTGAAACTTTTCAAATCCCTCTCAAAATTGTTGAAATTCTGTTGAAGCTTTTAAAATTCTCTCTAGAATTTTCAAAATCCATGTCCACATGTTTACAATTTCACGTCAAAAAATGGCTAAAATTCCAGTTGAAATTTTTTCAAAGTCCCTTAAAAATTTTCCAATTTTTGTCCCAATTCTTCCCATTCCCATTGAAACTTTTCAAATCCCTCTCAAAATTGTTGAAATTCTCTTGAAGCTTTTAAAATTCTCTCTAGAATTTTCAAAATCCATGTCCACATGTTTACAATTTCACATCAAAAAATGGCTAAAATTCCAGTTGAAATTTTTTCAAAGTCCCTTAAAAATTTTCCAATTTTTGTCCCAATTCTTCCCATTCCCATTGAAACTTTTCAAATCCCTCTCAAAATTGTTGAAATTCTCTTGAAGCTTTAAAAATTCTCTCTAGAATTTTCAAAATCCATGTCCACATGGTTACAATTTCACATCAAAAAATGGCTAAAATTCCAGTTGAAATTTTTTCAAAGTCCCTTAAAAGTTTTCCAATTTTTGTCCCAATTCTTCCCATTCCCATTGAAACTTTTCAAATCCCTCTCAAAATTGTTGAAATTCTCTTGAAGCTTTTAAAATTCTCTCTAGAATTTTCAAAATCCATGGCCACATGTTTACAATTTCACGTCAAAAAATGGCTAAAATTCCAGTTGAAATTTTTTCAAAGTCCCTTAAAAATTTTCCAATTTTTGTCCCAATTCTTCCCATTCCCATTGAAACTTTTCAAATCCCTCTCAAAATTGTTGAAATTCTCTTGAAGCTTTTAAAATTCTCTCTAGAATTTTCAAAATCCATGGCCGCATGTTTACAATTTCACGTCAAAAAATTGCTAAAATTCCAGCTGAAATTTTTTCAAAGTCCCTTAAAAATTTTCCAATTTTTGTCCCAATTCTTCCCATTCCCATTGAAACTTTTCAAATCCCTCTCAAAATTGTTGAAATTCTCTTGAAGCTTTTAAAATTCTCTCTAGAATTTTCAAAATCCACTTCAACATGTTTACAATTTCACGTCAAAAAATGGCTAAAATTCCAGTTGAAATTTTTTCAAAGTCCCTTAAAAATTTTCCAATTTTTGTCCCAATTCTTCCCATTCCCATTGAAACTTTTCAAATCCCTCTCAAAATTGTTGAAATTCTCTTGAAGCTTTTAAAAATCTCTCTAGAATTTTCAAAATCCATGGCCACATGTTTACAATTTCACGTCAAAAAATGGCTAAAATTCCAGTTGAAATTTTTTCAAAGTCCCTTAAAAATTTTCCAATTTTTGTCCCAATTCTTCCCATTCCCATTGAAACTTTCAAATCCCTCTCAAAATTGTTGAAATTCTCTTGAAGCTTTTAAAATTCTCTCTAGAATTTTCAAAATCCATGGCCACATGTTTACAATTTCACGTCAAAAAATGGCTAAAATTAAAGTTGAAATTTTTTCAAAGTCCCTTAAAAATTTTCCAATTTTTGTCCCAATTCTTCCCATTCCCATTGAAACTTTTCAAATCCCTCTCAAAATTGTTGAAATTCTCTTGAAGCTTTTAAAATTCTCTCTAGAATTTTCAAAATCCATGGCCACATGTTTACAATTTCACATAAAAAATTGCTAAAATTCCAGTTGAAATTTTTTCAAAGTCCCTGAAAAATTTTCCAATTTTTGTCCCAATTCTTCCCATTCCCATTGAAACTTTTCAAATCCCTCTCAAAATTGTTGAAATTCTCTTGAAGCTTTTAAA
Source organism: Streptopelia decaocto (assembly GCF_964273445.1). Classification (NCBI taxonomy): domain Eukaryota; kingdom Metazoa; phylum Chordata; class Aves; order Columbiformes; family Columbidae; genus Streptopelia; species Streptopelia decaocto. The sequence goes on from NW_028117132.1 coordinate 29,456, forward strand.
ATTCTCTCTAGAATTTTCAAAATCCATGTCCACATGTTTACAATTTCACATAAAAAAATTGCTAAAATTCCAGTTGAAATTTTTTCAAAGTCCCTGAAAAATTTTCCAATTTTTGTCCCAATTCTTCCCATTCCCATTGAAACTTTTCAAATCCCTCTCAAAATTGTTGAAATTCTCTTGAAGCTTTTAAAATTCTCTCTAGAATTTTCAAAATCCATGGCCACATGTTTACAATTTCACGTCAAAAAATGGCTAAAATTCCAGTTGAAATTTTTTCAAAGTCCCTTAAAAATTTTCCAATTTTTGTCCCAATTCTTCCCATTCCCATTGAAACTTTTCAAATCCCTCTCAAAATTGTTGAAATTCTCTTGAAGCTTTTAAAATTCTCTCTAGAATTTTCAAAATCCACTTCAACATGTTTACAATTTCACGTCAAAAAATGGCTAAAATTCCAGTTGAAATTTTTTCAAAGTCCCTTAAAAGTTTTCCAATTTTTGTCCCAATTCTTCCCATTCCCATTGAAACTTTTCAAATCCCTCTCAAAATTGTTGAAATTCTCTTGAAGCTTTTAAAATTCTCTCTAGAATTTTCAAAATCCATGGCCACATGTTTACAATTTCACGTCAAAAAATGGCTAAAATTCCAGTTGAAATTTTTTCAAAGTCCCTTAAAAATTTTCCAATTTTTGTCCCAATTCTTCCCATTCCCATTGAAACTTTTCAAATCCCTCTCAAAATTGTTGAAATTCTCTTGAAGCTTTTAAAATTCTCTCTAGAATTTTCAAAATCCACTTCAACATGTTTACAATTTCACGTCAAAAAATGGCTAAAATTCCAGTTGAAATTTTTTCAAAGTCCCTTAAAAATTTTCCAATTTTTGTCCCAATTCTTCCCATTCCCATTGAAACTTTTCAAATCCCTCTCAAAATTGTTGAAATTCTCTTGAAGCTTTTAAAATTCTCTATAGAATTTTCAAAATCCATGGCCACATATTTACAATTTCACGTCAAAAAATGGCTAAAATTCCAGTTGAAATTTTTTCAAAGTCCCTTAAAAATTTTCCAATTTTTGTCCCAATTCTTCCCATTCCCATTGAAGCTTTTCAAATCCCTCTCAAAATTGTTGAAATTCTCTTGAAGCTTTTAAAATTCTCTCTAGAATTTTCAAAATCCATGGCCACGTGTTTACAATTTCACGTCAAAAAAATGCTAAAATTCCAGTTGAAATTTTTTCAAAGTCCCTTAAAAATTTTCCAATTTTTGTCTCAATTCTTCCCGTTCCCATTGAATCTTTTCAAATCCCTCTCAAAATTGTTGAAATTCTCTTGAAGCTTTTAAAATTCTCTCTAGAATTTTCAAAATCCATGTCCACATGTTTACAATTTCACGTCAAAAAATGGCTAAAATTCCAGTTGAAATTTTTTCAAAGTCCCTTAAAAATTTTCCAATTTTTGTCCCAATTCTTCCCATTCCCATTGAAACTTTTCAAATCCCTCTCAAAATTGTTGAAATTCTGTTGAAGCTTTTAAAATTCTCTCTAGAATTTTAAAAATCCATGGCCACATGTTTACAATTTCACGTCAAAAAATGGCTAAAATTCCAGTTGAAATTTTTTCAAAGTCCCTTAAAAATTTTCCAATTTTTGTCCCAATTCTTCCCATTCCCATTGAAACTTTTCAAATCCCTCTCAAAATTGTTGAAATTCTCTTGAAGCTTTTAAAATTCTCTCTAGAATTTTCAAAATCCACTTCAACATGTTTACAATTTCACGTCAAAAAATGGCTAAAATTCCAGTTGAAATTTTTTCAAAGTCCCTTAAAAATTTTCCAATTTTTGTCCCAATTCTTCCCATTCCCATTGAAACTTTTCAAATCCCTCTCAAAATTGTTGAAATTCTCTTGAAGCTTTTAAAATTCTCTCTAGAATTTTCAAAACCCATGGCCACATGTTTACAATTTCACGTAAAAAAATGGCTAAAATTCCAGTTGAAATTTTTTCAAAGTCCTTAAAAGTTTTCCAATTTTTGTCCCAATTCTTCCCATTCCCATTGAAACTTTTCAAATCCCTCTCAAAATTGTTGAAATTCTGTTGAAGCTTTTAAAATTCTCTCTAGAATTTTCAAAATCCATGGCCACATGTTTACAATTTCACGTCAAAAAATGGCTAAAATTCCAGTTGAAATTTTTTCAAAGTCCCTTCAAAATTTTCCAATTTTTGTCCCAATTCTTCCCATTCCCATTGAAACTTTTCAAATCCCTCTCAAAATTGTTGAAATTCTGTTGAAGCTTTTAAAATTCTCTCTAGAATTTTCAAAATCCATGGCCACATGTTTACAATTTCACGTCAAAAAATTGCTAAAATTCCAGTTGAAATTTTTTCAAAGTCCCTTAAAAATTTTCCAATTTTTGTCCCAATTCTTCCCATTCCCATTGAAACTTTTCAAATCCCTCTCAAAATTGTTGAAATTCTCTTGAAGCTTTTAAAATTCTCTCTAGAATTTTCAAAATCCATGTCCACATGTTTACAATTTCACATCAAAAAATGGCTAAAATTAAAGTTGAAATTTTTTCAAAGTCCCTTAAAAATTTTCCAATTTTTGTCCCAATTCTTCCCATTCCCATTGAAACTTTTCAAATCCCTCTCAAAATTGTTGAAATTCTCTTGAAGCTTTTAAAATTCTCTCTAGAATTTTCAAAATCCACTTCAACATGTTTACAATTTCACGTCAAAAAATGGCTAAAATTCCAGTTGAAATTTTTTCAAAGTCCCTTAAAAATTTTCCAATTTTTGTCCCAATTCTTCCCATTCCCATTGAAACTTTTCAAATCCCTCTCAAAATTGTTGAAATTCTGTTGAAGCTTTTAAAATTCTCTCTAGAATTTTCAAAATCCATGGCCACATGTTTACAATTTCACGTCAAAAAATGGCTAAAATTCCAGTTGAAATTTTTTCAAAGTCCCTTAAAAATTTTCCAATTTTTGTCCCAATTCTTCCCATTCCCATTGAAACTTTTCAAATCCCTCTCAAAATTGTTGAAATTCTCTTGAAGCTTTTAAAATTCTCTCTAGAATTTTCAAAATCCATGGCCACATGTTTACAATTTCACGTCAAAAAATGGCTAAAATTCCAGTTGAAATTTTTTCAAAGTCCCTTAAAAATTTTCCAATTTTTGTCCCAATTCTTCCCATTCCCATTGAAACTTTTCAAATCCCTCTCAAAATTGTTGAAATTCTGTTGAAGCTTTTAAAATTCTCTCTAGAATTTTCAAAATCCACTTCAACATGTTTACAATTTCACGTCAAAAAATGGCTAAAATTCCAGTTGAAATTTTTTCAAAGTCCCTTAAAAATTTTCCAATTTTTGTCCCAATTCTTCCCATTCCCATTGAAACTTTTCAAATCCCTCTCAAAATTGTTGAAATTCTCTTGAAGCTTTTAAAATTCTCTCTAGAATTTTCAAAATCCATGTCCACATGTTTACAATTTCACGTCAAAAAATGGCTAAAATTCCAGTTGAAATTTTTTCAAAGTCCCTTAAAAATTTTCCAATTTTTGTCCCAATTCTTCCCATTCCCATTGAAACTTTTCAAATCCCTCTCAAAATTGTTGAAATTCTGTTGAAGCTTTTAAAATTCTCTCTAGAATTTTCAAAATCCACTTCAACATGTTTACAATTTCACGTCAAAAAATGGCTAAAATTCCAGTTGAAATTTTTTCAAAGTCCCTTAAAAATTTTCCAATTTTTGTCCCAATTCTTCCCATTCCCATTGAAACTTTTCAAATCCCTCTCAAAATTGTTGAAATTCTCTTGAAGCTTTTAAAATTCTCTCTAGAATTTTCAAAATCCATGGCCACATGTTTACAATTTCACGTCAAAAAATGGCTAAAATTCCAGTTGAAATTTTTTCAAAGTCCCTTAAAAATTTTCCAATTTTTGTCCCAATTCTTCCCATTCCCATTGAAACTTTTCAAATCCCTCTCAAAATTGTTGAAATTCTGTTGAAGCTTTTA
>NW_028117131.1:0-17619 GCF_964273445.1 Streptopelia decaocto
GTTGAAATTTTTTCAAAGTCCCTTAAAAATTTTCCAATTTTTGTCCCAATTCTTCCCATTCCCATTGAAACTTTTCAAATCCCTCTCAAAATTGTTGAAATTCTCTTGAAGCTTTTAAAATTCTCTCTAGAATTTTCAAAATCCATGGCCACATGTTTACAATTTCACGTCAAAAAATGGCTAAAATTCCAGTTGAAATTTTTTCAAAGTCCCTTAAAAATTTTCCAATTTTTGTCCCAATTCTTCCCATTCCCATTGAAACTTTTCAAATCCCTCTCAAAATTGTTGAAATTCTCTTGAAGCTTTTAAAATTCTCTCTAGAATTTTCAAAATCCATGTCCACATGTTTACAATTTCACATTAAAAAATTGCTAAAATTCCAGTTGAAATTTTTTCAAAGTCCCTTAAAAATTTTCCAATTTTTGTCCCAATTCTTCCCATTCCCATTGAAACTTTTCAAATCCCTCTCAAAATTGTTGAAATTCTCTTGAAGCTTTTAAAATTCTCTCTAGAATTTTCAAAATCCATGGCCACATGTTTACAATTTCATGTCAAAAAATGGCTAAAATTCCAGTTGAAATTTTTTCAAAGTCCCTTAAAAATTTTCCAATTTTTGTCCCAATTCTTCCCATTCCCATTGAAACTTTTCAAATCCCTCTCAAAATTGTTGAAATTCTGTTGAAGCTTTTAAAATTCTCTCTAGAATTTTCAAAATCCATGTCCACATGTTTACAATTTCACGTCAAAAAATGGCTAAAATTCCAGTTGAAATTTTTTCAAAGTCCCTTAAAAATTTTCCAATTTTTGTCCCAATTCTTCCCATTCCCATTGAAACTTTTCAAATCCCTCTCAAAATTGTTGAAATTCTCTTGAAGCTTTTAAAATTCTCTCTAGAATTTTCAAAATCCATGTCCACATGTTTACAATTTCACATAAAAAAATTGCTAAAATTCCAGTTGAAATTTTTTCAAAGTCCCTTAAAAATTTTCCAATTTTTGTCCCAATTCTTCCCATTCCCATTGAAACTTTTCAAATCCCTCTCAAAATTGTTGAAATTCTCTTGAAGCTTTTAAAATTCTCTCTAGAATTTTCAAAATCCATGGCCACATGTTTACAATTTCACGTCAAAAAATGGCTAAAATTCCAGTTGAAATTTTTTCAAAGTCCCTTAAAAATTTTCCAATTTTTGTCCCAATTCTTCCCATTCCCATTGAAACTTTTCAAATCCCTCTCAAAATTGTTGAAATTCTCTTGAAGCTTTTAAAATTCTCTCTAGAATTTTCAAAATCCATGTCCACATGTTTACAATTTCACATAAAAAAATTGCTAAAATTCCAGTTGAAATTTTTTCCAAGTCCCTTAAAAATTTTCCAATTTTTGTCCCAATTCTTCCCATTCCCATTGAAACTTTTCAAATCCCTCTCAAAATTGTTGAAATTCTGTTGAAGCTTTTAAAATTCTCTCTAGAATTTTCAAAATCCATGTCCACATGTTTACAATTTCACATAAAAAAATTGCTAAAATTCCAGTTGAAATTTTTTCAAAGTCCCTTAAAAATTTTCCAATTTTTGTCCCAATTCTTCCCATTCCCATTGAAACTTTTCAAATCCCTCTCAAAATTGTTGAAATTCTCTTGAAGCTTTTAAAATTCTCTCTAGAATTTTCAAAATCCATGTCCACATGTTTACAATTTCACGTCAAAAAATGGCTAAAATTCCAGTTGAAATTTTTTCAAAGTCCCTTAAAAATTTTCCAATTTTTGTCCCAATTCTTCCCATTCCCATTGAAACTTTTCAAATCCCTCTCAAAATTGTTGAAATTCTCTTGAAGCTTTTAAAATTCTCTCTAGAATTTTCAAAATCCATGGCCACATGTTTACAATTTCACGTCAAAAAATGGCTAAAATTCCAGTTGAAATTTTTTCAAAGTCCCTTAAAAAATTTCCAATTTTTGTTCCAATTCTTCCCATTCCCATTGAAACTTTTCAAATCCCTCTCCAAATTGTTGAAATTCTCTTGAAGCTTTTAAAATTCTCTCTAGAATTTTCAAAATCCATGGCCACATGTTTACAATTTCACGACAAAAAATGGCTAAAATTCCAGTTGAAATTTTTTCAAAGTCCCTTAAAAATTTTCCAATTTTTGTCCCAATTCTTCCCATTCCCATCGAAACTTTTCAAATCCCTCTCAAAATTGTAGAAATTCTGTTAAAGCTTTTAAAATTCTCTCTAGAATTTTCAAAATCCATGTCCACATGTTTACAATTTCACGTCAAAAAATGGCTAAAATTCCAGTTGAAATTTTTTCAAAGTCCCTTAAAAATTTTCCAATTTTTGTCCCAATTCTTCCCATTCCCATCGAAACTTTTCAAATCCCTCTCAAAATTGTAGAAATTCTGTTAAAGCTTTTAAAATTCTCTCTAGAATTTTCAAATTCCATGGCCACATGTTTACAATTTCACATAAAAAAATGGCTAAAATTCCAGTTGAAATTTTTTCAAAGTCCCTTAAAAATTTTCCAATTTTTGTCCCAATTCTTCCCATTCCCATTGAAACTTTTCAAATCCCTCTCAAAATTGTTGAAATTCTGTTGAAGCTTTTAAAATTCTCTCTAGAATTTTCAAATTCCATGGCCACATGTTTACAATTTCACATAAAAAAATGGCTAAAATTCCAGTTGAAATTTTTTCAAAGTCCCTTAAAAATTTTCCAATTTTTGTCCCAATTCTTCCCATTCCCATTGAAACTTTTCAAATCCCTCTCAAAATTGTTGAAATTCTCTTGAAGCTTTTAAAATTCTCTCTAGAATTTTCAAAATCCATGGCCACATGTTTACAATTTCACGTCAAAAAATGGCTAAAATTCCAGTTGAAATTTTTTCAAAGTCCCTTAAAAATTTTCCAATTTTTGTCCCAATTCTTCCCATTCCCATTGAAACTTTTCAAATCCCTCTCAAAATTGTTGAAATTCTCTTGAAGCTTTTAAAATTCTCTCTAGAATTTTCAAAATCCATGTCCACATGTTTACAATTTCACATAAAAAAATTGCTAAAATTCCAGTTGAAATTTTTTCAAAGTCCCTTAAAAATTTTCCAATTTTTGTCCCAATTCTTCCCATTCCCATTGAAACTTTTCAAATCCCTCTCAAAATTGTTGAAATTCTGTTGAAGCTTTTAAAATTCTCTCTAGAATTTTCAAAATCCATGTCCACATGTTTACAATTTCACATAAAAAAATTGCTAAAATTCCAGTTGAAATTTTTTCAAAGTCCCTTAAAAATTTTCCAATTTTTGTCCCAATTCTTCCCATTCCCATTGAAACTTTTCAAATCCCTCTCAAAATTGTAGAAATTCTGTTGAAGCTTTTAAAATTCTCTCTAGAATTTTCAAAATCCATGTCCACATGTTTACAATTTCACGTCAAAAAATGGCTAAAATTCCAGTTGAAATTTTTTCAAAGTCCCTTAAAAATTTTCCAATTTTTGTCCCAATTCTTCCCATTCCCATCGAAACTTTTCAAATCCCTCTCAAAATTGTAGAAATTCTGTTAAAGCTTTTAAAATTCTCTCTAGAATTTTCAAATTCCATGGCCACATGTTTACAATTTCACATAAAAAAATGGCTAAAATTCCAGTTGAAATTTTTTCAAAGTCCCTTAAAAATTTTCCAATTTTTGTCCCAATTCTTCCCATTCCCATTGAAACTTTTCAAATCCCTCTCAAAATTGTTGAAATTCTCTTGAAGCTTTTAAAATTCTCTCTAGAATTTTCAAAATCCATGGCCACATGTTTACAATTTCACGTCAAAAAATGGCTAAAATTCCAGTTGAAATTTTTTCAAAGTCCCTTCAAAATTTTCCAATTTTTGTCCCAATTCTTCCCATTCCCATTGAAACTTTTCAAATCCCTCTCAAAATTGTTGAAATTCTCTTGAAGCTTTTAAAATTCTCTCTAGAATTTTCAAAATCCATGGCCACATGTTTACAATTTCACGTCAAAAAATGGCTAAAATTCCAGTTGAAATTTTTTCCAAGTCCCTTAAAAATTTTCCAATTTTTGTCCCAATTCTTCCCATTCCCATTGAAACTTTTCAAATCCCTCTCAAAATTGTTGAAATTCTGTTGAAGCTTTTAAAATTCTCTCTAGAATTTTCAAAATCCATGTCCACATGTTTCCAATTTCACATAAAAAAATTGCTAAAATTCCAGTTGAAATTTTTTCAAAGTCCCTTAAAAATTTTCCAATTTTTGTCCCAATTCTTCCCATTCCCATTGAAACTTTTCAAATCCCTCTCAAAATTGTTGAAATTCTCTTGAAGCTTTTAAAATTCTCTCTAGAATTTTCAAAATCCATGGCCACATGTTTACAATTTCACGTCAAAAAATGGCTAAAATTCCAGTTGAAATTTTTTCAAAGTCCCTTAAAAATTTTCCAATTTTTGTCCCAATTCTTCCCATTCCCATTGAAACTTTTCAAATCCCTCTCCAAATTGTTGAAATTCTCTTGAAGCTTTTAAAATTCTCTCTAGAATTTTCAAAATCCATGGCCACATGTTTACAATTTCACGTCAAAAAATTCCTAAAATTCCAGTTGAAATTTTTTCCAAGTCCCTTAAAAATTTTCCAATTTTTGTCCCAATTCTTCCCATTCCCATTGAAACTTTTCAAATCCCTCTCAAAATTGTTGAAATTCTCTTGAAGCTTTTAAAATTCTCTCTAGAATTTTCAAAATCCATGGCCACATGTTTACAATTTCACGTCAAAAAATGGCTAAAATTCCAGTTGAAATTTTTTCAAAGTCCCTTAAAAATTTTCCAATTTTTGTCCCAATTCTTCCCATTCCCATTGAAACTTTTCAAATCCCTCTCAAAATTGTTGAAATTCTCTTGAAGCTTTTAAAATTCTCTCTAGAATTTTCAAAATCCATGTCCACATGTTTCCAATTTCACATAAAAAAATTGCTAAAATTCCAGTTGAAATTTTTTCAAAGTCCCTTAAAAATTTTCCAATTTTTGTCCCAATTCTTCCCATTCCCATTGAAACTTTTCAAATCCCTCTCAAAATTGTTGAAATTCTCTTGAAGCTTTTAAAATTCTCTCTAGAATTTTCAAAATCCATGGCCACATGTTTACAATTTCACGTCAAAAAATGGCTAAAATTCCAGTTGAAATTTTTTCAAAGTCCCTTAAAAATTTTCCAATTTTTGTCCCAATTCTTCCCATTCCCATTGAAACTTTTCAAATCCCTCTCCAAATTGTTGAAATTCTCTTGAAGCTTTTAAAATTCTCTCTAGAATTTTCAAAATCCATGGCCACATGTTTACAATTTCACGTCAAAAAATTCCTAAAATTCCAGTTGAAATTTTTTCCAAGTCCCTTAAAAATTTTCCAATTTTTGTCCCAATTCTTCCCATTCCCATTGAAACTTTTCAAATCCCTCTCAAAATTGTTGAAATTCTGTTGAAGCTTTTAAAATTCTCTCTAGAATTTTCAAAATCCACTTCAACATGTTTACAATTTCACGTCAAAAAATGGCTAAAATTCCAGTTGAAATTTTTTCAAAGTCCCTTAAAAAATTTCCAATTTTTGTCCCAATTCTTCCCATTCCCATTGAAACTTTTCAAATCCCTCTCAAAATTGTTGAAATTCTCTTGAAGCTTTTAAAATTCTCTCTAGAATTTTCAAAATCCATGTCCACATGTTTACAATTTCACGTCAAAAATGGCTAAAATTCCAGTTGAAATTTTTTCCAAGTCCCTTAAAAATTTTCCAATTTTTGTCCCAATTCTTCCCATTCCCATCGAAACTTTTCAAATCCCTCTCAAAATTGTAGAAATTCTGTTAAAGCTTTTAAAATACTCTCTAGAATTTTCAAATTCCATGGCCACATGTTTACAATTTCACATAAAAAAATGGCTAAAATTCCAGTTGAAATTTTTTCAAAGTCCCTTAAAAATTTTCCAATTTTTGTCCCAATTCTTCCCATTCCCATTGAAACTTTTCAAATCCCTCTCAAAATTGTTGAAATTCTGTTGAAGCTTTTAAAATTCTCTCTAGAATTTTCAAAATCCATGGCCACATGTTTACAATTTCACATAAAAAAATGGCTAAAATTCCAGTTGAAATTTTTTCAAAGTCCCTTAAAAATTTTCCAATTTTTGTCCCAATTCTTCCCATTCCCATTGAAACTTTTCAAATCCCTCTCAAAATTGTTGAAATTCTGTTGAAGCTTTTAAAATTCTCTCTAGAATTTTCAAAATCCATGTCCACATGTTTACAATTTCACGTCAAAAAATGGCTAAAATTCCAGTTGAAATTTTTTCAAAGTCCCTTAAAAATTTTCCAATTTTTGTCCCAATTCTTCCCATTCCCATTGAAACTTTTCAAATCCCTCTCAAAATTGTTGAAATTCTCTTGAAGCTTTTAAAATTCTCTCTAGAATTTTCAAAATCCATGGCCACATGTTTACAATTTCACGTCAAAAAATGGCTAAAATTCCAGTTGAAATTTTTTCAAAGTCCCTTAAAAATTTTCCAATTTTTGTCCCAATTCTTCCCATTCCCATTGAAACTTTTCAAATCCCTCTCAAAATTGTTGAAATTCTCTTGAAGCTTTTAAAATTCTCTCTAGAATTTTCAAAATCCATGGCCACATGTTTACAATTTCACATAAAAAAATGGCTAAAATTCCAGTTGAAATTTTTTCCAAGTCCCTTAAAAATTTTCCAATTTTTGTCCCAATTCTTCCCATTCCCATTGAAACTTTTCAAATCCCTCTCAAAATTGTTGAAATTCTCTTGAAGCTTTTAAAATTCTCTCTAGAATTTTCAAAATCCATGTCCACATGTTTACAATTTCACGTCAAAAAATTCCTAAAATTCCAGTTGAAATTTTTTCCAAGTCCCTTAAAAATTTTCCAATTTTTGTCCCAATTCTTCCCATTCCCATTGAAACTTTTCAAATCCCTCTCCAAATTGTTGAAATTCTGTTGAAGCTTTTAAAATTCTCTCTAGAATTTTCAAAATCCATGGCCACATGTTTACAATTTCACGTCAAAAAATGGCTAAAATTCCAGTTGAAATTTTTTCAAAGTCCCTTAAAAATTTTCCAATTTTTGTCCCAATTCTTCCCATTCCCATTGAAACTTTTCAAATCCCTCTCAAAATTGTTGAAATTCTCTTGAAGCTTTTAAAATTCTCTCTAGAATTTTCAAAATCCATGGCCACATGTTTACAATTTCACGTCAAAAAATGGCTAAAATTCCAGTTGAAATTTTTTCAAAGTCCCTTAAAAAATTTCCAATTTTTGTCCCAATTCTTCCCATTCCCATTGAAACTTTTCAAATCCCTCTCAAAATTGTTGAAATTCTCTTGAAGCTTTTAAAATTCTCTCTAGAATTTTCAAAATCCATGGCCACATGTTTACAATTTCATGTCAAAAAATGGCTAAAATTCCAGTTGAAATTTTTTCAAAGTCCCTTAAAAAATTTCCAATTTTTGTCCCAATTCTTCCCATTCCCATTGAAACTTTTCAAATCCCTCTCAAAATTGTTGAAATTCTGTTAAAGCTTTTAAAATTCTCTCTAGAATTTTCAAAATCCATGTCCACATGTTTACAATTTCACGTCAAAAAATGGCTAAAATTCCAGTTGAAATTTTTTCAAAGTCCCTTAAAAATTTTCCAATTTTTGTCCCAATTCTTCCCATTCCCATTGAAACTTTTCAAATCCCTCTCAAAATTGTTGAAATTCTCTTGAAGCTTTTAAAATTCTCTCTAGAATTTTCAAAATCCATGGCCACATGTTTACAATTTCACGTCAAAAAATGGCTAAAATTCCAGTTGAAATTTTTTCAAAGTCCCTTAAAAATTTTCCAATTTTTGTCCCAATTCTTCCCATTCCCATTGAAACTTTTCAAATCCCTCTCAAAATTGTTGAAATTCTCTTGAAGCTTTTAAAATTCTCTCTAGAATTTTCAAAATCCATGTCCACATGTTTACAATTTCACGTCAAAAAATGGCTAAAATTCCAGTTGAAATTTTTTCAAAGTCCCTTAAAAATTTTCCAATTTTTGTCCCAATTCTTCCCATTCCCATTGAAACTTTTCAAATCCCTCTCAAAATTGTTGAAATTCTCTTGAAGCTTTTAAAATTCTCTCTAGAATTTTCAAAATCCACTTCAACATGTTTACAATTTCACGTCAAAAAATGGCTAAAATTCCAGTTGAAATTTTTTCAAAGTCCCTTAAAAATTTTCCAATTTTTGTCCCAATTCTTCCCATTCCCATTGAAACTTTTCAAATCCCTCTCAAAATTGTTGAAATTCTTGAAGCTTTTAAAATTCTCTCTAGAATTTTCAAAATCCATGTCCACATGTTTACAATTTCACGACAAAAAATGGCTAAAATTCCAGTTGAAATTTTTTCAAAGTCCCTTAAAAATTTTCCAATTTTTGTCCCAATTCTTCCCATTCCCATTGAAACTTTTCAAATCCCTCTCCAAATTGTTGAAATTCTCTTGAAGCTTTTAAAGTTCTCTCTAGAATTTTCAAAATCCATGTCCACATGTTTACAATTTCACGTCAAAAAATGGCTAAAATTCCAGTTGAAATTTTTTCAAAGTCCCTTAAAAATTTTCCAATTTTTGTCCCAATTCTTCCCATTCCCATTGAAACTTTTCAAATCCCTCTCAAAATTGTTGAAATTCTCTTGAAGCTTTTAAAATTCTCTCTAGAATTTTCAAAATCCATGTCCACATGTTTACAATTTCACATAAAAAAATTGCTAAAATTCCAGTTGAAATTTTTTCAAAGTCCCTTAAAAATTTTCCAATTTTTGTCCCAATTCTTCCCATTCCCATTGAAACTTTTCAAATCCCTCTCAAAATTGTAGAAATTCTCTTGAAGCTTTTAAAATTCTCTCTAGAATTTTCAAAATCCATGTCCACATGTTTACAATTTCACGTCAAAAAATGGCTAAAATTCCAGTTGAAATTTTTTCAAAGTCCCTTAAAAATTTTCCAATTTTTGTCCCAATTCTTCCCATTCCCATTGAAACTTTTGAAATCCCTCTCAAAATTGTTGAAATTCTGTTGAAGCTTTTAAAATTCTCTCTAGAATTTTCAAAATCCATGTCCACATGTTTACAATTTCACATAAAAAAATTGCTAAAATTCCAGTTGAAATTTTTTCAAAGTCCCTTAAAAATTTTCCAATTTTTGTCCCAATTCTTCCCATTCCCATTGAAACTTTTCAAATCCCTCTCAAAATTGTTGAAATTCTCTTGAAGCTTTTAAAATTCTCTCTAGAATTTTCAAAATCCATGGCCACATGTTTACAATTTCACGTCAAAAAATGGCTAAAATTCCAGTTGAAATTTTTTCAAAGTCCCTTAAAAATTTTCCAATTTTTGTCCCAATTCTTCCCATTCCCATTGAAACTTTTCAAATCCCTCTCAAAATTGTTGAAATTCTCTTGAAGCTTTTAAAATTCTCTCTAGAATTTTCAAAATCCATGTCCACATGTTTCCAATTTCACATAAAAAAATTGCTAAAATTCCAGTTGAAATTTTTTCAAAGTCCCTTAAAAATTTTCCAATTTTTGTCCCAATTCTTCCCATTCCCATTGAAACTTTTCAAATCCCTCTCAAAATTGTTGAAATTCTGTTGAAGCTTTTAAAATTCTCTCTAGAATTTCCAAATTCCATGTCCACATGTTTACAATTTCACATAAAAAAATTGCTAAAATTCCAGTTGAAATTTTTTCAAAGTCCCTTAAAAATTTTCCAATTTTTGTCCCAATTCTCCCCATTCCCATTGAAACTTTTCAAATCCCTCTCAAAATTGTAGAAATTCTGTTGAAGCTTTTAAAATTCTCTCTAGAATTTTCAAAATCCATGTCCACATGTTTACAATTTCACGTCAAAAAATGGCTAAAATTCCAGTTGAAATTTTTTCAAAGTCCCTTAAAAATTTTCCAATTTTTGTCCCAATTCTTCCCATTCCCATTGAAACTTTTCAAATCCCTCTCAAAATTGTTGAAATTCTCTTGAAGCTTTTAAAATTCTCTCTAGAATTTTCAAAATCCATGGCCACATGTTTACAATTTCACGTCAAAAAATGGCTAAAATTCCAGTTGAAATTTTTTCCAAGTCCCTTAAAAATTTTCCAATTTTTGTCCCAATTCTTCCCATTCCCATTGAAACTTTTCAAATCCCTCTCAAAATTGTTGAAATTCTCTTGAAGCTTTTAAAATTCTCTCTAGAATTTTCAAAATCCACTTCAACATGTTTACAATTTCACGTCAAAAAATGGCTAAAATTCCAGTTGAAATTTTTTCAAAGTCCCTTAAAAATTTTCCAATTTTTGTCCCAATTCTTCCCATTCCCATTGAAACTTTTCAAATCCCTCTCAAAATTGTTGAAATTCTCTTGAAGCTTTTAAAATTCTCTCTAGAATTTTCAAAATCCATGTCCACATGTTTACAATTTCACGTCAAAAAATGGCTAAAATTCCAGTTGAAATTTTTTCCAAGTCCCTTAAAAATTTTCCAATTTTTGTCCCAATTCTTCCCATTCCCATTGAAACTTTTCAAATCCCTCTCAAAATTGTTGAAATTCTGTTGAAGCTTTTAAAATTCTCTCTAGAATTTTCAAAATCCACTTCAACATGTTTACAATTTCACGTCAAAAAATGGCTAAAATTCCAGTTGAAATTTTTTCAAAGTCCCTTAAAAATTTTCCAATTTTTGTCCCAATTCTTCCCATTCCCATTGAAACTTTTCAAATCCCTCTCCAAATTGTTGAAATTCTCTTGAAGCTTTTAAAATTCTCTCTAGAATTTTCAAAATCCATGGCCACATGTTTACAATTTCACGTCAAAAAATGGCTAAAATTCCAGTTGAAATTTTTTCAAAGTCCCTTAAAAATTTTCCAATTTTTGTCCCAATTCTTCCCATTCCCATTGAAACTTTTCAAATCCCTCTCAAAATTGTTGAAATTCTGTTGAAGCTTTTAAAATTCTCTCTAGAATTTTCAAAATCCATGTCCACATGTTTACAATTTCACGTCAAAAAATGGCTAAAATTCCAGTTGAAATTTTTTCAAAGTCCCTTAAAAAATTTCCAATTTTTGTCCCAATTCTTCCCATTCCCATTGAAACTTTTCAAATCCCTCTCAAAATTGTTGAAATTCTCTTGAAGCTTTTAAAATTCTCTCTAGAATTTTCAAAATCCATGGCCACATGTTTACAATTTCACGTCAAAAAATGGCTAAAATTCCAGTTGAAATTTTTTCCAAGTCCCTTAAAAATTTTCCAATTTTTGTCCCAATTCTTCCCATTCCCATTGAAACTTTTCAAATCCCTCTCAAAATTGTTGAAATTCTGTTGAAGCTTTTAAAATTCTCTCTAGAATTTTCAAAATCCACTTCAACATGTTTACAATTTCACGTCAAAAAATGGCTAAAATTCCAGTTGAAATTTTTTCAAAGTCCCTTAAAAAATTTCCAATTTTTGTCCCAATTCTTCCCATTCCCATTGAAACTTTTCAAATCCCTCTCAAAATTGTTGAAATTCTCTTGAAGCTTTTAAAATTCTCTCTAGAATTTTCAAAATCCATGGCCACATGTTTACAATTTCACGTCAAAAAATGGCTAAAATTCCAGTTGAAATTTTTTCCAAGTCCCTTAAAAATTTTCCAATTTTTGTCCCAATTCTTCCCATTCCCATTGAAACTTTTCAAATCCCTCTCAAAATTGTTGAAATTCTCTTGAAGCTTTTAAAATTCTCTCTAGAATTTTCAAAATCCATGGCCACATGTTTACAATTTCATGTCAAAAAATGGCTAAAATTCCAGTTGAAATTTTTTCAAAGTCCCTTAAAAATTTTCCAATTTTTGTCCCAATTCTTCCAATTCCCATTGAAACTTTTCAAATCCCTCTCAAAATTGTTGAAATTCTGTTAAAGCTTTTAAAATTCTCTCTAGAATTTTCAAAATCCATGTCCACATGTTTACAATTTCACGTCAAAAAATGGCTAAAATTCCAGTTGAAATTTTTTCAAAGTCCCTTAAAAAATTTCCAATTTTTGTCCCAATTCTTCCCATTCCCATTGAAACTTTTCAAATCCCTCTCAAAATTGTTGAAATTCTCTTGAAGCTTTTAAAATTCTCTCTAGAATTTTCAAAATCCATGTCCACATGTTTACAATTTCACATAAAAAAATGGCTAAAATTCCAGTTGAAATTTTTTCCAAGTCCCTTAAAAATTTTCCAATTTTTGTCCCAATTCTTCCCATTCCCATTGAAACTTTTCAAATCCCTCTCAAAATTGTAGAAATTCTGTTGAAGCTTTTAAAATTCTCTCTAGAATTTTCAAAATCCATGGCCACATGTTTACAATTTCACGTCAAAAAATGGCTAAAATTCCAGTTGAAATTTTTTCAAAGTCCCTTAAAAATTTTCCAATTTTTGTCCCAATTCTTCCCATTCCCATTGAAACTTTTCAAATCCCTCTCAAAATTGTAGAAATTCTGTTGAAGCTTTTAAAATTCTCTCTAGAATTTTCAAAATCCATGGCCACATGTTTACAATTTCACGTCAAAAAATGGCTAAAATTCCAGTTGAAATTTTTTCAAAGTCCCTTAAAAATTTTCCAATTTTTGTCCCAATTCTTCCCATTCCCATTGAAACTTTTCAAATCCCTCTCAAAATTGTTGAAATTCTCTTGAAGCTTTTAAAATTCTCTCTAGAATTTTCAAAATCCATGTCCACATGTTTACAATTTCACGTCAAAAAATGGCTAAAATTCCAGTTGAAATTTTTTCAAAGTCCCTTAAAAATTTTCCAATTTTTGTCCCAATTCTTCCCATTCCCATTGAAACTTTTCAAATCCCTCTCAAAATTGTTGAAATTCTCTTGAAGCTTTTAAAATTCTCTCTAGAATTTTCAAAATCCATGTCCACATGTTTACAATTTCACGTCAAAAAATGGCTAAAATTCCAGTTGAAATTTTTTCAAAGTCCCTTAAAAATTTTCCAATTTTTGTCCCAATTCTTCCCATTCCCATTGAAACTTTTCAAATCCCTCTCAAAATTCTTGAAATTCTCTTGAAGCTTTTAAAATTCTCTCTAGAATTTTCAAAATCCATGGCCACATGTTTACAATTTCACGTCAAAAAATGGCTAAAATTCCAGTTGAAATTTTTTCAAAGTCCCTTAAAAATTTTCCAATTTTTGTCCCAATTCTTCCCATTCCCATTGAAACTTTTCAAATCCCTCTCAAAATTGTTGAAATTCTGTTGAAGCTTTTAAAATTCTCTCTAGAATTTTCAAAATCCACTTCAACATGTTTACAATTTCACGTCAAAAAATGGCTAAAATTCCAGTTGAAATTTTTTCAAAGTCCCTTAAAAATTTTCCAATTTTTGTCCCAATTCTTCCCATTCCCATTGAAACTTTTCAAATCCCTCTCAAAATTGTTGAAATTCTCTTGAAGCTTTTAAAATTCTCTCTAGAATTTTCAAAATCCATGGCCACATGTTTACAATTTCACGTCAAAAAATGGCTAAAATTCCAGTTGAAATTTTTTCAAAGTCCCTTAAAAATTTTCCAATTTTTGTCCCAATTCTTCCCATTCCCATTGAAACTTTTCAAATCCCTCTCAAAATTGTTGAAATTCTGTTGAAGCTTTTAAAATTCTCTCTAGAATTTTCAAAATCCATGTCCACATGTTTACAATTTCACGTCAAAAAATGGCTAAAATTCCAGTTGAAATTTTTTCAAAGTCCCTTAAAAAATTTCCAATTTTTGTCCCAATTCTTCCCATTCCCATTGAAACTTTTCAAATCCCTCTCAAAATTGTTGAAATTCTCTTGAAGCTTTTAAAATTCTCTCTAGAATTTTCAAAATCCATGGCCACATGTTTACAATTTCACGTCAAAAAATGGCTAAAATTCCAGTTGAAATTTTTTCCAAGTCCCTTAAAAATTTTCCAATTTTTGTCCCAATTCTTCCCATTCCCATTGAAACTTTTCAAATCCCTCTCAAAATTGTTGAAATTCTGTTGAAGCTTTTAAAATTCTCTCTAGAATTTTCAAAATCCACTTCAACATGTTTACAATTTCACGTCAAAAAATGGCTAAAATTCCAGTTGAAATTTTTTCAAAGTCCCTTAAAAAATTTCCAATTTTTGTCCCAATTCTTCCCATTCCCATTGAAACTTTTCAAATCCCTCTCAAAATTGTTGAAATTCTCTTGAAGCTTTTAAAATTCTCTCTAGAATTTTCAAAATCCATGGCCACATGTTTACAATTTCACGTCAAAAAATGGCTAAAATTCCAGTTGAAATTTTTTCCAAGTCCCTTAAAAATTTTCCAATTTTTGTCCCAATTCTTCCCATTCCCATTGAAACTTTTCAAATCCCTCTCAAAATTGTTGAAATTCTCTTGAAGCTTTTAAAATTCTCTCTAGAATTTTCAAAATCCATGGCCACATGTTTACAATTTCATGTCAAAAAATGGCTAAAATTCCAGTTGAAATTTTTTCAAAGTCCCTTAAAAATTTTCCAATTTTTGTCCCAATTCTTCCAATTCCCATTGAAACTTTTCAAATCCCTCTCAAAATTGTTGAAATTCTGTTAAAGCTTTTAAAATTCTCTCTAGAATTTTCAAAATCCATGTCCACATGTTTACAATTTCACGTCAAAAAATGGCTAAAATTCCAGTTGAAATTTTTTCAAAGTCCCTTAAAAATTTCCAATTTTTGTCCCAATTCTTCCCATTCCCATTGAAACTTTTCAAATCCCTCTCAAAATTGTTGAAATTCTCTTGAAGCTTTTAAAATTCTCTCTAGAATTTTCAAAATCCATGTCCACATGTTTACAATTTCACATAAAAAAATGGCTAAAATTCCAGTTGAAATTTTTTCCAAGTCCCTTAAAAATTTTCCAATTTTTGTCCCAATTCTTCCCATTCCCATTGAAACTTTTCAAATCCCTCTCAAAATTGTAGAAATTCTGTTGAAGCTTTTAAAATTCTCTCTAGAATTTTCAAAATCCATGGCCACATGTTTACAATTTCACGTCAAAAAATGGCTAAAATTCCAGTTGAAATTTTTTCAAAGTCCCTTAAAAATTTTCCAATTTTTGTCCCAATTCTTCCCATTCCCATTGAAACTTTTCAAATCCCTCTCAAAATTGTAGAAATTCTGTTGAAGCTTTTAAAATTCTCTCTAGAATTTTCAAAATCCATGGCCACATGTTTACAATTTCACGTCAAAAAATGGCTAAAATTCCAGTTGAAATTTTTTCAAAGTCCCTTAAAAATTTTCCAATTTTTGTCCCAATTCTTCCCATTCCCATTGAAACTTTTCAAATCCCTCTCAAAATTGTTGAAATTCTCTTGAAGCTTTTAAAATTCTCTCTAGAATTTTCAAAATCCATGTCCACATGTTTACAATTTCACGTCAAAAAATGGCTAAAATTCCAGTTGAAATTTTTTCAAAGTCCCTTAAAAATTTTCCAATTTTTGTCCCAATTCTTCCCATTCCCATTGAAACTTTTCAAATCCCTCTCAAAATTGTTGAAATTCTCTTGAAGCTTTTAAAATTCTCTCTAGAATTTTCAAAATCCATGTCCACATGTTTACAATTTCACGTCAAAAAATGGCTAAAATTCCAGTTGAAATTTTTTCAAAGTCCCTTAAAAATTTTCCAATTTTTGTCCCAATTCTTCCCATTCCCATTGAAACTTTTCAAATCCCTCTCAAAATTCTTGAAATTCTCTTGAAGCTTTTAAAATTCTCTCTAGAATTTTCAAAATCCATGGCCACATGTTTACAATTTCACGTCAAAAAATGGCTAAAATTCCAGTTGAAATTTTTTCAAAGTCCCTTAAAAATTTTCCAATTTTTGTCCCAATTCTTCCCATTCCCATTGAAACTTTTCAAATCCCTCTCAAAATTGTAGAAATTCTGTTGAAGCTTTTAAAATTCTCTCTAGAATTTTCAAAATCCATGTCCACATGTTTACAATTTCACGTCAAAAAATGGCTAAAATTCCAGTTGAAATTTTTTCCAAGTCCCTTAAAAATTTTCCAATTTTTGTCCCAATTCTTCCCATTCCCATTGAAACTTTTCAAATCCCTCTCAAAATTGTTGAAATTCTCTTGAAGCTTTTAAAATTCTCTCTAGAATTTTCAAAATCCATGGCCACATGTTTACAATTTCACGTCAAAAAATGGCTAAAATTCCAGTTGAAATTTTTTCAAAGTCCCTTAAAAATTTTCCAATTTTTGTCCCAATTCTTCCCATTCCCATTGAAACTTTTCAAATCCCTCTCAAAATTGTAGAAATTCTGTTGAAGCTTTTAAAATTCTCTCTAGAATTTTCAAAATCCATGGCCACATGTTTACAATTTCACGTCAAAAAATGGCTAAAATTCCAGTTGAAATTTTTCAAAGTCCCTTAAAAATTTTCCAATTTTTGTCCCAATTCTTCCCATTCCCATTGAAACTTTTCAAATCCCTCTCAAAATTGTTGAAATTCTCTTGAAGCTTTTAAAATTCTCTCTAGAATTTTCAAAATCCATGTCCACATGTTTACAATTTCACGTCAAAAAATGGCTAAAATTCCAGTTGAAATTTTTTCAAAGTCCCTTAAAAATTTTCCAATTTTTGTCCCAATTCTTCCCATTCCCATTGAAACTTTTCAAATCCCTCTCAAAATTGTTGAAATTCTCTTGAAGCTTTTAAAATTCTCTCTAGAATTTTCAAAATCCATGTCCACATGTTTACAATTTCACGTCAAAAAATGGCTAAAATTCCAGTTGAAATTTTTTCAAAGTCCCTTAAAAATTTTCCAATTTTTGTCCCAATTCTTCCCATTCCCATTGAAACTTTTCAAATCCCTCTCAAAATTCTTGAAATTCTCTTGAAGCTTTTAAAATTCTCTCTAGAATTTTCAAAATCCATGGCCACATGTTTACAATTTCACGTCAAAAAATGGCTAAAATTCCAGTTGAAATTTTTTCAAAGTCCCTTAAAAATTTTCCAATTTTTGTCCCAATTCTTCCCATTCCCATTGAAACTTTTCAAATCCCTCTCAAAATTGTAGAAATTCTGTTGAAGCTTTTAAAATTCTCTCTAGAATTTTCAAAATCCATGTCCACATGTTTACAATTTCACGTCAAAAAATGGCTAAAATTCCAGTTGAAATTTTTTCAAAGTCCCTTAAAAATTTTCCAATTTTTGTCCCAATTCTTCCCATTCCCATTGAAACTTTTCAAATCCCTCTCAAAATTGTTGAAATTCTCTTGAAGCTTTTAAAATTCTCTCTAGAATTTTCAAAATCCATGGCCACATGTTTACAATTTCACGTCAAAAAATGGCTAAAATTCCAGTTGAAATTTTTTCAAAGTCCCTTAAAAATTTTCCAATTTTTGTCCCAATTCTTCCCATTCCCATTGAAACTTTTCAAATCCCTCTCAAAATTGTTGAAATTCTCTTGAAGCTTTTAAAATTCTCTCTAGAATTTTCAAAATCCATGTCCACATGTTTACAATTTCACATAAAAAAATGGCTAAAATTCCAGTTGAAATTTTTTCAAAGTCCCTTAAAAATTTTCCAATTTTTGTCCCAATTC
>NW_028117130.1:0-136328 GCF_964273445.1 Streptopelia decaocto
TGTTGAGAGGGATTTGAAAAGTTTCAATGGGAATGGGAAGAATTGGGACAAAAATAGGAAAATTTTGAAGGGACTTTGAAAAAATTTCAACTGGAATTTTAGCAATTTTGACGTGAAATTGAAAACATGTGGACATGGATTTTGAAAATTCTAGAGAGAATTTTAAAAGCTTCAACAGAATTTCAACAATTTTGAGAGGGATTTGAAAAGTTTCAATGGGAATGGGAAGAATTGGGATGAAAATTGGAAAATTTTTAAGGGACTTTGAAAAAATTTCAAGTGGAATTTTAGCAATTTTGACGTGAAATTGTAAAGATGTGGACATGGATTTTGAAAATTCTAGAGGGAAGTTTCAAGCTTTCCACAGGATTTCAACAATGTTGAGAGGGATTTGAAAAGTTTCAATGGGAATGGGAAGAATTGGGATGAAAATTGGAAAATTTTTCAGGGACTTTGAAAAAATTTCAACTGGAATTTTAGCAATTTTGACGTGAAATTGTAAACATGTTGAAGTGGATTTTGAAAATTCTAGAGAGAATTTTAAAAGCTTCAACAGAATTTCAACAATTTTAAGAGTGATTTGAAAAGTTTCAATGGGATTGGGAAGAATTGGGACGAAAATTGGAAAATTTTTAAGGGACTTTGAAAAAATTTCAACTGGAATTTTAGCCATTTTGACGTGAAATTTTAAACATGTGCACATGGATTTTGAAAATTCTAGAGAGAATTTTAAAAGCTTCAACAGAATTTCAACAATGTTCAGAGGGATTTGAAAAGTTTCAATGGGAATGGGAAGAATTGGGACGAAAATTGGAAAATTTTTAAGGGACTTTGAAAAAATTTCAACTGGAATTTTAGCCATTTTTTGACGTGAAATTGTAAACATGTGGACATGGATTTTGAAAATTCTAGAGAGAATTTTAAAAGCTTCAAGAGAATTTCAACAATTTGGAGAGGGATTTGAAAAGTTTCAATGGGAATGGGAAGAATTGGGACAAAAATTGGAAAATTTTTAAGGACTTTGAAAAAATTTCAACTGGAATTTTAGCAATTTTGACGTGAAATTGTAAACATGTGGACATGGATTTTGAAAATTCTAGAGAGAATTTTAAAAGCTTCAACAGGATTTCAACAATTTTGAGAGGATTTGAAAAGTTTCAATGGGAATGGGAAGAATTGGGATGAAAATTGGAAAATTTTTAAGGGACTTTGAAAAAATTTCAACTGGAATTTTAGCAATTTTGACGTGAAATTGAAAACATGTGGACATGGATTTTGAAAATTCTAGAGAGAATTTTAAAAGCTTCAACAGGATTTCAACAATTTTGAGAGGGATTTGAAAAGTTTCAATGGGAATGGGAAGAATTGGGACGATAATTGGAAAATTTTTAAGGGACTTTGAAAAATTTCAACTGGAATTTTAGCAATTTTGACGTGAAATTTTAAACATGTTGAAGTGCATTTTCAGAATTCTAGAGAGAAGTTTCAAGCTTTCCACAGGATTTCAACAATGTTGAGAGGGATTTGAAAAGTTTCAATGGGAATGGGAAGAATTGGGACAAAAATTGGAAAATTTTGAAGGACTTTGAAAAAATTTCAACTGGAATTTTAGCAATTTTGATGTGAAATTGTAAACATGTTGAAGTGGATTTTGAAAATTCTAGAGAAAATTTTAAAAGCTACAACAGAATTTCAACAATTTTGAGAGGGATTTGAAAAGTTTCAATGGGAATGTGAAGAATTGGGATGAAAATTGGAAAATTTTTAAGGGACTTTGAAAAAATTTCTACTGGAATTTTAGCAATTTTGACGTGAAATTTTAAACATGTGGACGTGCATTTTGAAAATTCTAGAGAGAATTTTAAAAGCTTCAACAGAATTTCAACAATTTTGAGAGGAATTTGAAAAGTTTCAATGGGAATGGGAAGAATTGGGATGAAAATTGGAAAATTTTTAAGGGACTTTGAAAAAATTTCAACTGGAATTTTAGCAATTTTGACGTGAAATTGTAAACATGTGGACATGGATTTTGAAAATTCTAGAGAGAATTTTAAAAGCTTCAACAGCATTTCAACAATTTTGAGAGGGATTTGAAAAGTTTCAATGGGAATGGGAAGAATTGGGATGAAAATTGGAAAATTTTGAAGGGACTTTGAAAAAATTTCAACTGGAATTTTAGCAATTTTGACGTGAAATTGTAAACTTGTTGAAGTGGATTTTGAAAATTCTAGAGAGAATTTTAAAAGCTTCAACAGAATTTCAACAATTTTGAGAGGTATTTGAAAAGTTTCAATGGGAATGGGAAGAATTGGGACGAAAATTGGAAAATTTTTAAGGGACTTTGAAAAAATTTCAACTGGAATTTTAGCAATTTTGACGTGAAATTTTAAACATGTGGACGTGCATTTTGAAAATTCTAGAGAGAATTTTAAAAGCTTCAACAGAATTTCAACAATTTTGAGAGGGATTTGAAAAGTTTCAATGGGAATGGGAAGAATTGGGATGAAAATTGGAAAATTTTTAAGGGACTTTGAAAAAATTTCAACTGGAATTTTAGCAATTTTGATGTGAAATTTTAAACATGTGGACGTGGATTTTGAAAATTCTAGAGAGAATTTTAAAAGATTCAACAGAATTTCAACAATTTTGAGAGGGATTTGAAAAGTTTCAATGGGAATGGGAAGAATTGGGACAAAAATTGGAAAATTTTTAAGGGACTTTGAAAAAATTTCAACTGGAATTTTAGCAATTTTGACGTGACATTTTAAACATGTTGAAGTGGATTTTGAAAATTCTAGAGAGAATTTTAAAAGCTTCAACAGGATTTCAACAATTTTGAGAGGGATTTGAAAAGTTTCAATGGGAATGGGAAGAATTGGGACAAAAATTGGAAAACTTTAAGGGACTTTGAAAAAATTTCAACTGGAATTTTAGCAATTTTGACGTGAAATTTTAAACATGTTGAAGTGCATTTTCAGAATTCTAGAGAGAAGTTTCAAGCTTTCCATAGGATTTCAACAATGTTCAGAGGGATTTGAAAAGTTTCAATGGGAATGGGAAGAATTGGGACAAAAATAGGAAAATTTTGAAGGGACTTTGAAAAAATTTCAACTGGAATTTTAGCAATTTTGACGTGAAATTGAAAACGTGCACATGGATTTTGAAAATTCTAGAGAGAATTTTAAAAGCTTCAACAGAATTTCAACAATGTTGAGAGGGATTTGAAAAGTTTCAATGGGAATGGGAAGAATTGGGATGAAAATTGGAAAATTTTTAAGGGACTTTGAAAAAATTTCAACTGGAATTTTAGCCATTTTTTTGCGTGAAATTGTAAACATGTGGACATGGATTTTGAAAATTCTAGAGAGAATTTTAAAAGCTTCAAGAGAATTTCAACAATTTGGAGAGGGATTTGAAAAGTTTCAATGGGAATGGGAAGAATTGGGACAAAAATTGGAAAATTTTTAAGGGACTTTGAAAACATTTCAACTGGAATTTTAGCCATTTTTTGACGTGAAATTGTAAACATGTGGACATGGATTTTGAAAATTCTAGAGAGAATTTTAAAAGCTTCAAGAGAATTTCAACAATTTGGAGAGGGATTTGAAAAGTTTCAATGGGAATGGGAAGAATTGGGACAAAAATTGGAAAATTTTTAAGGGACTTTGAAAAAATTTCAACTGGAATTTTAGCAATTTTGACGTGAAATTGTAAACATGTGGACATGGATTTTGAAAATTCTAGAGAGAATTTTAAAAGATTCAACAGAATTTCAACAATTTTGAGAGGGATTTGAAAAGTTTCAATGGGAATGGGAAGAATTGGGACAAAAATTGGAAAATTTTTAAGGGACTTTGAAAAAATTTCAACTGGAATTTTAGCAATTTTGACGTGACATTTTAAACATGTTGAAGTGGATTTTGAAAATTCTAGAGAGAATTTTAAAAGCTTCAACAGGATTTCAACAATTTTGAGAGGGATTTGAAAAGTTTCAATGGGAATGGGAAGAATTGGGATGAAAATTGGAAAATTTTGAAGGGACTTTGAAAAAATTTCAACTGGAATTTTAGCAATTTTGACGTGAAATTGTAAACTTGTTGAAGTGGATTTTGAAAATTCTAGAGAGAATTTTAAAAGCTTCAACAGAATTTCAACAATTTTGAGAGGTATTTGAAAAGTTTCAATGGGAATGGGAAGAATTGGGACGAAAATTGGAAAATTTTTAAGGGACTTTGAAAAAATTTCAACTGGAATTTTAGCAATTTTGACGTGAAATTTTAAACATGTGGACGTGCATTTTGAAAATTCTAGAGAGAATTTTAAAAGCTTCAACAGAATTTCAACAATTTTGAGAGGGATTTGAAAAGTTTCAATGGGAATGGGAAGAATTGGGATGAAAATTGGAAAATTTTTAAGGGACTTTGAAAACATTTCAACTGGCATTTTAGCAATTTTGATGTGAAATTTTAAACATGTGGACGTGGATTTTGAAAATTCTAGAGAGAATTTTAAAAGATTCAACAGAATTTCAACAATTTTGAGAGGGATTTGAAAAGTTTCAATGGGAATGGGAAGAATTGGGACAAAAATTGGAAAATTTTTAAGGGACTTTGAAAAAATTTCAACTGGAATTTTAGCAATTTTGACGTGACATTTTAAACATGTTGAAGTGGATTTTGAAAATTCTAGAGAGAATTTTAAAAGCTTCAACAGGATTTCAACAATTTTGAGAGGGATTTGAAAAGTTTCAATGGGAATGGGAAGAATTGGGACAAAAATTGGAAAACTTTTAAGGGACTTTGAAAAAATTTCAACTGGAATTTTAGCAATTTTGACGTGAAATTTTAAACATGTTGAAGTGCATTTTCAGAATTCTAGAGAGAAGTTTCAAGCTTTCCATAGGATTTCAACAATGTTCAGAGGGATTTGAAAAGTTTCAATGGGAATGGGAAGAATTGGGACAAAAATAGGAAAATTTTGAAGGGACTTTGAAAAAATTTCAACTGGAATTTTAGCAATTTTGACGTGAAATTGAAAACGTGCACATGGATTTTGAAAATTCTAGAGAGAATTTTAAAAGCTTCAACAGAATTTCAACAATGTTGAGAGGGATTTGAAAAGTTTCAATGGGAATGGGAAGAATTGGGATGAAAATTGGAAAATTTTTAAGGGACTTTGAAAAAATTTCAACTGGAATTTTAGCCATTTTTTTGCGTGAAATTGTAAACATGTGGACATGGATTTTGAAAATTCTCTAGAGAGAATTTTAAAAGCTTCAAGAGAATTTCAACAATTTGGAGAGGGATTTGAAAAGTTTCAATGGGAATGGGAAGAATTGGGACAAAAATTGGAAAATTTTTAAGGGACTTTGAAAACATTTCAACTGGAATTTTAGCCATTTTTTGACGTGAAATTGTAAACATGTGGACATGGATTTTGAAAATTCTAGAGAGAATTTTAAAAGCTTCAAGAGAATTTCAACAATTTGGAGAGGGATTTGAAAAGTTTCAATGGGAATGGGAAGAATTGGGACAAAAATTGGAAAATTTTTAAGGGACTTTGAAAAAATTTCAACTGGAATTTTAGCAATTTTGACGTGAAATTGTAAACATGTGGACATGGATTTTGAAAATTCTAGAGAGAATTTTAAAAGATTCAACAGAATTTCAACAATTTTGAGAGGGATTTGAAAAGTTTCAATGGGAATGGGAAGAATTGGGACAAAAATTGGAAAATTTTTAAGGGACTTTGAAAAAATTTCAACTGGAATTTTAGCAATTTTGACGTGACATTTTAAACATGTTGAAGTGGATTTTGAAAATTCTAGAGAGAATTTTAAAAGCTTCAACAGGATTTCAACAATTTTGAGAGGGATTTGAAAAGTTTCAATGGGAATGGGAAGAATTGGGACAAAAATTGGAAAACTTTTAAGGGACTTTGAAAAAATTTCAACTGGAATTTTAGCAATTTTGACGTGAAATTTTAAACATATTGAAGTGCATTTTCAGAATTCTAGAGAGAAGTTTCAAGCTTTCCATAGGATTTCAACAATGTTCAGAGGGATTTGAAAAGTTTCAATGGGAATGGGAAGAATTGGGACAAAAATAGGAAAATTTTGAAGGGACTTTGAAAAAATTTCAACTGGAATTTTGCAATTTTGACGTGAAATTGAAAACATGTGCACATGGATTTTGAAAATTCTAGAGAGAATTTTAAAAGCTTCAACAGAATTTCAACAATGTTGAGAGGGATTTGAAAAGTTTCAATGGGAATGGGAAGAATTGGGACGAAAATTGGAAAATTTTTAAGGGACTTTGAAAAAATTTCAACTGGAATTTTAGCCATTTTTTTGCGTGAAATTGTAAACATGTGGACATGGATTTTGAAAATTCTAGAGAGAATTTTAAAAGCTTCAAGAGAATTTCAACAATTTGGAGAGGGATTTGAAAAGTTTCAATGGGAATGGGAAGAATTGGGACAAAAATTGGAAAATTTTTAAGGGACTTTGAAAACATTTCAACTGGAATTTTAGCCATTTTTTGACGTGAAATTGTAAACATGTGGACATGGATTTTGAAAATTCTAGAGAGAATTTTAAAAGCTTCAAGAGAATTTCAACAATTTGGAGAGGGATTTGAAAAGTTTCAATGGGAATGGGAAGAATTGGGACAAAAATTGGAAAATTTTTAAGGACTTTGAAAAATTTCAACTGGAATTTTAGCAATTTTGACGTGAAATTGTAAACATGTGGACATGGATTTTGAAATTCTAGAGAGAATTTTAAAAGCTTCAACAGGATTTCAACAATTTTGAGAGGGATTTGAAAAGTTTCAATGGGAATGGGAAGAATTGGGACAAAAATTGGAAAATTTTTCAGGGACTTTGAAAAAATTTCAACTGGAATTTTAGCCATTTTTTGACGTGAAATTGTAAACATGTGGACATGGATTTTGAAAATTCTAGAGAGAATTTTAAAAGCTTCAAGAGAATTTCAACAATTTGGAGAGGGATTTGAAAAGTTTCAATGGGAATGGGAAGAATTGGGACAAATATTGGAAAATTTTTAAGGGACTTTGAAAAAATTTCAACTGGAATTTTAGCCATTTTTTGACGTGAAATTGTAAACATGTGGACATGGATTTTGAAAATTCTAGAGAGAATTTTAAAAGCTTCAAGAGAATTTCAACAATTTTGAGAGGGATTTGAAAAGTTTCAATGGGAATGGGAAGAATTGGGACGAAAATTGGAAAATTTTTCAGGGACTTTGAAAAAATTTCAACTGGAATTTTAGCAATTTTGACGTGAAATTTTAAACATGTTGAAGTGCATTTTCAAAATTCTAGAGAGAAGTTTCAAGCTTTCCACAGGATTTCAACAATGTTGAGAGGGATTTGAAAAGTTTCAATGGGAATGGGAAGAATTGGGATGAAAATTGGAAAATTTTTAAGGGACTTTGAAAAAATTTCAACTGGAATTTTAGCAATTTTGACGTGAAATTGAAACATGTGGACATGGATTTTGAAAATTCTAGAGAGAATTTTAAAAGCTTCAACAGGATTTCAACAATTTTGAGAGGGATTTGAAAAGTTTCAATGGGAATGGGAAGAATTGGGATGAAAATTGGAAAATTTTTAAGGGACTTTGAAAAAATTTCAACTGGAATTCTAGCAATTTTGACGTGAAATTTTAAATATGTGGACGTGGATTTTAAAAATTCTAGAGAGAAGTTTCAAGCTTTCCACAGGATTTCAACAATGTTGAGAGGGATTTGAAAAGTTTCAATGGGAATGGGAAGAATTGGGATGAAAATTGGAAAATTTTTAAGGGACTTTGAAAAAATTTCAACTGGAATTTTAGCAATATTGACGTGAAATTGAAAACATGTGGACAAGGATTATGAAAATTCTAGAGAGAAGTTTCAAACTTTCAACAGGATTTCAACAATTTTGAGAGGGATTTGAAAAGTTTCAATGGGAATGGGAAGAATTGGGGCTAAAATAGGAAAATTTTTAAGGGACTTTTGAAAAAATTTCAACTGGAATTTTAGCAATTTTGACGTGAAATTGTAAATATGTGGACATTTTTTTTGAAAATTCTAGAGAGAATTTTAAAAGCTTCAACAGGATTTCAACAATTTTGAGAGGGATTTGAAAAGTTTCAATTGGAATGGGAAGAATTGGGACGAAAATTGGAAACTTTTTAAGGGACTTTGAAAAAATTTCAAGTGGAATTTTAGCAATTTTCACGTGAAATTGTAAACATGTGGAAGTGGATTTTGAAAATTCTAGAGAGAATTTTAAAAGCTTCAACAGAATTTCAACAATTTTGAGAGGGATTTGAAAAGTTTCAAATGGGAAGAATTGGGACAAAAATTGGAAAATTTTTAAGGGACTTTGAAAAAATTTCAACTGGAATTTAAGCAATTTTGACGTGAAATTTTAAACATATGGACGTGGATTTTGAAAATTCTAGAGAGAAGTTTCAAGCTTTCAACAGGATTTCAACAATTTTGAGAGGGATTTGAAAAGTTTCAATAGGAATGGGAAGAATTGGGACGAAAATTGGAAAATTTTTCAGGGACTTTGAAGAAATTTCAACTGGAATTTTAGCAATTTTGACGTGAAATTGTAAATATGTGGACATGTTTTTTGAAAATTCTAGAGAAAATTTTAAAAGCTTCAGCATAATTTCAACAATTTTGAGAGGGATTTGAAAAGTTTCAATGGGAATGGGAAGAATTAGGACGAAAATTGGAAACTTTTTAAGGGACTTTGAAAAAATTTCAAGTGGAACTTTAGCAATTTTGACATGAAATTGTAAACATGTGGAAGTGGATTTTGAAAATTCTAGAGAGAATTTTAAAAGCTTCAACAGGATTTCAACAATGTTGAGAGGGATTTGAAAAGTTTCAATGGGAATGGGAAGAATTGGGACGAAAATTGGAAAATTTTGAAGGGACTTTGAAAAAATTTCAAGTGGAATTTTAGCAATTTTGACGTGAAATTGTAAACATGTGGAAGTGGATTTTGAAAATTCTAGAGAGAATTTTAAAAGCTTCAACAGAATTTCAACAATTTTGAGAGGGATTTGAAAAGTTTCAATGGAATGGGAAGAATTAGGACGAAAATTCGAAAATTTTTAAGGGACTTTGAAAAAATTTCAAGTGGAATTTTAGCAGTTTTGACGTGAAATTGTAAACATGTGGACATGGATATTGAAAATTCTAGAGAGAATTTTCAAATTTCAACAGGATTTCAACAATGTTGAGAGGGATTTGAAAAGTTTCAATAGGAATGGGAAGAATTGGGATGAAAATTGGAAAATTTTTAAGGGACTTTGAAAAAATTTCAACTGGAATTTTAGCAGTTTTGACGTGAAATTGTAAACATGTGGACGTGGATTTTGAAAATTCTAGAGAGAAGTTTCAAACTTTCAACAGGATTTCAACAATTTTGAGAGGGATTTGAAAAGTTTCAATAGGAATGGGAAGAATTGGGACGAAAATTGGAAAATTTTTCAGGGACTTTGAAGAAATTTCAACTGGAATTTTAGCAATTTTGACGTGAAATTGTAAATATGTGGACATGTTTTTTGAAAATTCTAGAGAAAATTTTAAAAGCTTCACCATAATTTCAACAATTTTGAGAGGGATTTGAAAAGTTTCAATGGGAATGGGAAGAATTGGGACGAAAATTTGAAAATTTTTGAAGGGACTTTGAAAAAATTTCAACTGGAATTTTAGCATTTTTGACGTGAAATTGTAAACATGTCGACGTGGATTTGGAAAATTCTAGAGAGAATTTTCAAACTTTCAACAGGATTTCAACAATGTTGAGAGGGATTTGAAAAGTTTCAATGGGAATGGGAAGAATTGGGACGAAAATTGGAAAATTTTGAAGGGACTTTGAAAAAATTTCAACTGGAATTTTAGCAATTTTGACGTGAAATTGCAAACATGTGGACATGGATTTTGAAAATTCTAGAGAGAATTTTCAAACTTTCAACAGGATTTCAACAATGTTGAGAGGGAGTTGAAAAGTTTCAATGGGAATGGGAAGAATTTGGACAAAAATTGGAAACTTTTTTAGGGACTTTGAAAAAATTTCAACTGGAATTTTAGCAATTTTGACGTGAAATTGTAAACATGTTGAAGCGGTTTTGCAAAATTCTAGAGAGAATTTTAAAAGCTTCAACAGAATTTCAACAATTTTGAGAGGGATTTGAAAAGTTTCAATGGGAATGGGAAGAATTGGGACGAAAATTGGAAAATTTTGAAGGGACTTTGAAAACATTTCAACTGGAATTTTAGCAATTCTAACGTGAAATTGCAAACATGTGGACGTGGATTTTCAAAATTCTAGAGAGAAGTTTCAAACTTTCAACAGGATTTCAACAATATTGAGAGGGATTTGAAAAGTTTCAATAGGAATGGGAAGAATTGGGACTAAAATTGGAAAATTTTTAAGGGACTTTGAAAAAATTTAAACTGGAATTTTAGCAATTTTGACGTGAAATTGCAAACATGTGGACGTGGATTTTGAAAATTCTAGAGAGAATTTTCAAACTTTCAACAGGATTTCAACAATGTTGAGAGGGATTTGAAAAGTTTCAATGGGAATGTGAAGAATTGGGACGAAAATTAGAAAATTATGAAGGGACTTTGAAAAAATTTCAACTGGAATTTTAGAGATTTTGATGTGAAAGTTTTAAAATTTTGTCCCGGATTTGGAAAATTTCCTGAGAATTTCCAAAGTTTCCCCGGGATTTCCAACATTTTGAAGGGAACTCCAAACATGTCAACATTGATTTTAAGAATCTCCGCTGGAGTTTTAGAGATTTTGACGTGAAAGTGTCACCATTTTGTTGGGCTTTGGAAAATTTCCTGAGAATTTCAAAAGTTTCACCGGGATTTCCCAAATTTTGAAGGGAACTGATCGGAGCCAGCCCAGCGAGAGCCGGAGCCGGTGGGTTTCAGCCGACCACGAGGTTCAGCCGAGATTAGGAAGCTCAGAGGGAAACGTACAGGGACAGCGTGATTCCCGGCGGGTCCCGATCGCCAAAGCCCCGGCAGCCATTGCGAGAGAGCGGCTGACGTGGCGGGGGCGTTCCCACGGTGACGCGGAAGGTTTAAAAGCGGCTGAAACTCGACACTAGCATTCAGTCAGCTGATCGGAGCCAGCCCAGCGAGAGCCGGAGCCGGCGGGGTTCAGCCGACCACGAGGTTCAGCCGAGATCAGGAAGCTCAGAGGGAAACGTACCGGGACAGCGTGATTCCCGGCGGGTCCCGATCGCCAAAGCCCCGGCAGCCATTGCGACAGAGCGGCTGACGTGGCGGGGCGTTCCCACGGTGACGGCGACCACACCCCCTCCCCTTGCCTTGAAAAAGCCTTTGGGAGGGCAGCGACTAGTCACCTGGTGCAGGGAGGAGCAACCAGCTTGTGTAGCAGGTGAGTCCCACCCACACTGTGCTGCAGCAGCAGGTGTGGTAGCTTGTGCAGCAGGGTGCAGAGAGCACTTGTTGCTTGTCAGCCCCTCTAGCTTATTGCCAGCGCCCCAGACTGCTGGCGACCATGGTCGTCTCCAGGAGGAGAGTTTGTCTCTAACAGGCTGTGGTTACGCAGACTGAGGCTCTGTCCCGAACGGTGGCTGTTCAGGTCTCCAACTGCAGGGAGTGCCACAGCCTGCTGCTGAGGGAGGGAGGCAGCATCCCACCTGTGTGAGGTGTGAGCGGGTGCAAGACCTGCTCGACATGGTCGTCAAACCTAAGGAGGATGTTGAGACACTGAGGACCATCAGGGAGTGCGAAAGCGAGATCGACTGGTGGAGTAACACCCTGACGTGCCAGTCGGAAAGGCCCCAGGGAGGTACCCCCCAAAAGGAGATGGACCTCCTGCCCTCGCGGATAGAGGCAATTTTGCCGTGAAATTGTAAACATGTTGAGGTGGATTTGGAAAATTCTAGAGAGAATTTTAAAAGCTTCAACAGGATTTCAACAATGTTGAGAGGGATTTGTAAAGTTTCAATGGGAATGGGAAGAATTGGGACGAAAATTGGGAAATTTTTCAGGGACTTTGAAAAATTTCAACTGGAATTTTAACAATTTTGATGTGAAATTGTAAACATGTTGAGGTGGATTTGGAAAATTCTAGAGAGAAGTTTCAAACTTTCAACAGGATTTCAACCATTTTGAGAGGGATTTGAAAAGTTTCAGTGGGAATGTGAAGAATTGGGACGAAAATTGGAAAAATTTTCAGGGACTTTGAAAAAATTTCAACTGGAATTTTAGCAATTTTGACGTGAAATTGTAAACATGTGGACATGGATTTTGAAAATTCTAGAGAGAATTTTAAAAGCTTCAACAGGATTTCAACAATGTTGAGAGGGATTTGAAAAGTTTCAATGGGAATGGGAAGAATTGGGACAAAAACTGGAAAATTTTTCAGGGACTTTGAAAAAATTTCAACTGGAATTTTAGCAATTTTGACGTGAAATTGTAAACATGTTGACGTGGACTTGGAAAATTCTCGAGAGAATTTTAAAAGCTTCATCAGGGTTTCAACCATTTTGAGAGGGATTTGAAAAGTTTCAATGGGAATGTGAAGAATTGGGACCAAAACTGGAAAATTTTTCAGGGACTTTGAAAAAATTTCAACTGGAATTTTAGCAATTTTGATGTGGAATTGTAAACATGCTGAGGTGGATTTTGAAAATTGAAGAGAGAATTTTAAAAGCTTCAACAGGATTTCAACAATGTTGAGAGGGATTTGAAAAGTTTCAATGGGAATGTGAAGAATTGGGACGAAAATTGGAAAATTATGAAGGGACTTTGAGAAAATTTCAACTGGAATTTTAGCAATTTTGACGTGAAATTGTAAACATGTTGAGGTGGATTTGGAAAATTCTAGAGAGCATTTTGAAAGCTTCATCAGGGTTTCAACCATTTTGAGAGGGATTTGAAAAGTTTCAGTGGGAATGGGAAGAATTGGGACGAAAATTGGAAACTTTTTAAGGGACTTTGAAAAAATTTCAACTGGAATTTTAGCAATTTTGACGTGAAATTTTAAACATGTTGAAGTGCATTTTCAAAATTCTAGAGAGAATTTTAAAAGCTTCAACAGGATTTCAACAATTTTGAGAGGGATTTGAAAAGTTTCAATGGGAATGGGAAGAATTGGGACAAAAATTGGAAAACTTTTAAGGGACTTTGAAAAAATTTCAACTGGAATTTTAGCAATTTTGACGTGAAATTTTAAACATGTTGAAGTGCATTTTCAGAATTCTAGAGAGAAGTTTCAAGCTTTCCATAGGATTTCAACAATGTTCAGAGGGATTTGAAAAGTTTCAATGGGAATGGGAAGAATTGGGACAAAAATAGGAAAATTTTGAAGGGACTTTGAAAAAATTTCAACTGGAATTTTAGCAATTTTGACGTGAAATTGAAAACATGTGCACATGGATTTTGAAAATTCTAGAGAGAATTTTAAAAGCTTCAACAGAATTTCAACAGTGTTGAGAGGGATTTGAAAAGTTTCAATGGGAATGGGAAGAATTGGGACGAAAATTGGAAAATTTTTAAGGGACTTTGAAAAAATTTCAACTGGAATTTTAGCCATTTTTTTGCGTGAAATTGTAAACATGTGGACATGGATTTTGAAAATTCTAGAGAGAATTTTAAAAGCTTCAAGAGAATTTCAACAATTTGGAGAGGGATTTGAAAAGTTTCAATGGGAATGGGAAGAATTGGGACAAAAATTGGAAAATTTTTAAGGGACTTTGAAAACATTTCAACTGGAATTTTAGCCATTTTTTGACGTGAAATTGTAAACATGTGGACATGGATTTTGAAAATTCTAGAGAGAATTTTAAAAGCTTCAAGAGAATTTCAACAATTTGGAGAGGGATTTGAAAAGTTTCAATGGGAATGGGAAGAATTGGGACAAAAATTGGAAAATTTTGAAGGGACTTTGAAAAAATTTCAACTGGAATTTTAGCAATTTTGACGTGAAATTGTAAACATGTGGACATGGATTTTGAAAATTCTAGAGAGAATTTTAAAAGCTTCAACAGGATTTCAACAATTTTGAGAGGGATTTGAAAAGTTTCAATGGGAATGGGAAGAATTGGGACAAAAATTGGAAAATTTTTCAGGGACTTTGAAAAAATTTCAACTGGAATTTTAGCCATTTTTTGACGTGAAATTGTAAACATGTGGACATGGATTTTGAAAATTCTAGAGAGAATTTTAAAAGCTTCAAGAGAATTTCAACAATTTGGAGAGGGATTTGAAAAGTTTCAATGGGAATGGGAAGAATTGGGACAAAAATTGGAAAATTTTTAAGGACTTTGAAAAAATTTCAACTGGAATTTTAGCCATTTTTTGACGTGAAATTGTAAACATGTGGACATGGATTTTGAAAATTCTAGAGAGAATTTTAAAAGCTTCAAGAGAATTTCAACAATTTTGAGAGGGATTTGAAAAGTTTCAATGGGAATGGGAAGAATTGGGACGAAAATTGGAAAATTTTTCAGGGACTTTGAAAAAATTTCAACTGGAATTTTAGCAATTTTGACGTGAAATTTTAAACATGTTGAAGTGCATTTTCCAAATTCTAGAGAGAAGTTTCAAGCTTTCCACAGGATTTCAACAATGTTGAGAGGGATTTGAAAAGTTTCAATGGGAATGGGAAGAATTGGGATGAAAATTGGAAAATTTTTAAGGGACTTTGAAAAATTTCAACTGGAATTTTAGCAATTTTGACGTGAAATTGTAAACATGTGGACATGGATTTTGAAAATTCTAGAGAGAATTTTAAAAGCTTCAACAGGATTTCAACAATTTTGAGAGGGATTTGAAAAGTTTCAATGGGAATGGGAAGAATTGGGATGAAAATTGGAAAATTTTTAAGGGACTTTGAAAAAATTTCAACTGGAATTCTAGCAATTTTGACGTGAAATTTTAAATATGTGGACGTGGATTTTAAAAATTCTAGAGAGAAGTTTCAAGCTTTCCACAGGATTTCAACAATGTTGAGAGGGATTTGAAAAGTTTCAATGGGAATGGGAAGAATTGGGGCTAAAATAGGAAAATTTTTAAGGGACTTTGAAAAAATTTCAACTGGAATTTTAGCAATTTTGACGTGAAATTGTAAATATGTGGACATTTTTTTTGAAAATTCTAGAGAGAATTTTAAAAGCTTCAACAGGATTTTAACAATTTTGAGAGGGATTTGAAAAGTTTCAATTGGAATGGGAAGAATTGGGACGAAAATTGGAAACTTTTTAAGGGACTTTGAAAAAATTTCAACTGGAATTTTAGCAATTTTCACGTGAAATTGTAAACATGTGGAAGTGGATTTTGAAAATTCTAGAGAGAATTTTAAAAGCTTCAACAGAATTTCAACAATTTTGAGAGGGATTTGAAAAGTTTCAATGGGAATGGGAAGAATTGGGGCTAAAATAGGAAAATTTTTAAGGGACTTTGAAAAAATTTCAACTGGAATTTAAGCAATTTTGACGTGAAATTTTAAACATATGGACGTGGATTTTGAAAATTCTAGAGAGAAGTTTCAAGCTTTCAACAGGATTTCAACAATTTTGAGAGGGATTTGAAAAGTTTCAATAGGAATGGGAAGAATTGGGACGAAAATTGGAAAATTTTTCAGGGACTTTGAAGAAATTTCAACTGGAATTTTAGCAATTTTGACGTGAAATTGTAAATATGTGGACATGTTTTTTGAAAATTGTAGAGAAAATTTTAAAAGCTTCAGCATAATTTCAACAATTTTGAGAGGGATTTGAAAAGTTTCAATGGGAATGGGAAGAATTGGGACGAAAATTGGAAAACTTTTCAGGGACTTTGAAAAAATTTCAACTGGAATTTTAGCAATTTTGACGTGAAATTGTAAATATGTGGACATTTTTTTTGAAAATTCTAGAGAGAATTTTAAAAGCTTCAACAGGATTTCAACAATGTTGAGAGGGATTTGAAAAGTTTCAATGGGAATGGGAAGAATTAGGACGAAAATTGGAAACTTTTTAAGGGACTTTGAAAAAATTTCAAGTGGAATTTTAGCAATTTTGACATGAAATTGTAAACATGTGGAAGTGGATTTTGAAAATTCTAGAGAGAATTTTAAAAGCTTCAACAGGATTTCAACAATGTTGAGAGGGATTTGAAAAGTTTCAATGGGAATGGGAAGAATTGGGACGAAAATTGGAAAATTTTGAAGGGACTTTGAAAAAATTTCAAGTGGAATTTTAGCAATTTTGACGTGAAATTGTAAACATGTGGAAGTGGATTTTGAAAATTCTAGAGAGAATTTTAAAAGCTTCAACAGAATTTCAACAATTTTGAGAGGGATTTGAAAAGTTTCAATGGGAATGGGAAGAATTAGGACGAAAATTCGAAAATTTTTAAGGGACTTTGAAAAAATTTCAAGTGGAATTTTAGCAGTTTTGACGTGAAATTGTAAACATGTGGACATGGATATTGAAAATTCTAGAGAGAATTTTCAAATTTCAACAGGATTTCAACAATGTTGAGAGGGATTTGAAAAGTTTCAATAGGAATGGGAAGAATTGGGATGAAAATTGGAAAATTTTTAAGGGACTTTGAAAAAATTTCAACTGGAATTTTAGCAGTTTTGACGTGAACTTGTAAACATGTGGACGTGGATTTTGAAAATTCTAGAGAGAAGTTTCAAACTTTCAACAGGATTTCAACAATTTTGAGAGGGATTTGAAAAGTTTCAATAGGAATGGGAAGAATTGGGACGAAAATTGGAAAATTTTTCAGGGACTTTGAAGAAATTTCAACTGGAATTTTAGCAATTTTGACGTGAAATTGTAAATATGTGGACATGTTTTTTGAAAATTCTAGAGAAAATTTTAAAAGCTTCACCATAATTTCAACAATTTTGAGAGGGATTTGAAAAGTTTCAATGGGAATGGGAAGAATTGGGACGAAAATTTGAAAATTTTTGAAGGGACTTTGAAAAAATTTCAACTGGAATTTTAGCATTTTTGACGTGAAATTGTAAACATGTCGACGTGGATTTGGAAAATTCTAGAGAGAATTTTCAAACTTTCAACAGGATTTCAACAATGTTGAGAGGGATTTGAAAAGTTTCAATGGGAATGGGAAGAATTGGGACGAAAATTGGAAAATTTTGAAGGGACTTTGAAAAAATTTCAACTGGAATTTTAGCAATTTTGACGTGAAATTGCAAACATGTGGACGTGGATTTTGAAAATTCTAGAGAGAATTTTCAAACTTTCAACAGGATTTCAACAATGTTGAGAGGGAGTTGAAAAGTTTCAATGGGAATGGGAAGAATTTGGACAAAAATTGGAAACTTTTTTAGGGACTTTGAAAAAATTTCAACTGGAATTTTAGCAATTTTGACGTGAAATTGTAAACATGTTGAAGCGGTTTTGCAAAATTCTAGAGAGAATTTTAAAAGCTTCAACAGAATTTCAACAATTTTGAGAGGGATTTGAAAAGTTTCAATGGGAATGGGAAGAATTGGGACGAAAATTGGAAAATTTTTAAGGGACTTTGAAAACATTTCAACTGGAATTTTAGCAATTCTGACGTGAAATTGCAAACATGTGGACGTGGATTTTCAAAATTCTAGAGAGAAGTTTCAAACTTTCAACAGGATTTCAACAATATTGAGAGGGATTTGAAAAGTTTCAATAGGAATGGGAAGAATTGGGACGAAAATTGGAAAATTTTTCAGGGACTTTGAAAAAATTTCAACTGGAATTTTAGCAATTTTGACATGAAATTTTAAACATGTTGAAGTGCATTTTCCAAATTCTAGAGAGAAGTTTCAAGATTTCCACAGGATTTCAACAATGTTGAGAGGGATTTGAAAAGTTTCAATGGGAATGGGAAGAATTGGGATGAAAATTGGAAAATTTTTAAGGGACTTTGAAAAAATTTCAACTGGAATTTTAGCAATTTTGACGTGAAATCGTAAACATGTGGACATGGATTTTGAAAATTCTAGAGAGAATTTTAAAAGCTTCAACAGGATTTCAACAATTTTGAGAGGGATTTGAAAAGTTTCAATGGGAATGGGAAGAATTGGGATGAAAATTGGAAAATTTTTAAGGGACTTTGAAAAAATTTCAACTGGAATTCTAGCAATTTTGACGTGAAATTTTAAATATGTGGACGTGGATTTTAAAAATTCTAGAGAGAAGTTTCAAGCTTTCCACAGGATTTCAACAATGTTGAGAGGGATTTGAAAAGTTTCAATGGGAATGGGAAGAATTGGGGCTAAAATAGGAAAATTTTTAAGGGACTTTGAAAAAATTTCAACTGGAATTTTAGCAATTTTGACGTGAAATTGTAAATATGTGGACATTTTTTTTGAAAATTCTAGAGAGAATTTTAAAAGCTTCAACAGGATTTCAACAATTTTGAGAGGGATTTGAAAAGTTTCAATTGGAATGGGAAGAATTGGGACGAAAATTGGAAACTTTTTAAGGGACTTTGAAAAAATTTCAACTGGAATTTTAGCAATTTTCACGTGAAATTGTAAACATGTGGAAGTGGATTTTGAAAATTCTAGAGAGAATTTTAAAAGCTTCAACAGAATTTCAACAATTTTGAGAGGGATTTGAAAAGTTTCAATGGGAATGGGAAGAATTGGGGCTAAAATAGGAAAATTTTTAAGGGACTTTGAAAAAATTTCAACTGGAATTTAAGCAATTTTGACGTGAAATTTTAAACATATGGACGTGGATTTTGAAAATTCTAGAGAGAAGTTTCAAGCTTTCAACAGGATTTCAACAATGTTGAGAGGGATTTGAAAAGTTTCAATGGGAATGGGAAGAATTGGGGCTAAAATTGGAAAATTTTTAAGGGACTTTGAAAAAATTTCAACTGGAATTTTAGCAATTTTGACGTGAAATTGTAAATATGTGGACATTTTTTTTGAAAATTCTAGAGAGAATTTTAAAAGCTTCAACAGGATTTCAGCAATTTTGAGAGGGATTTGAAAAGTTTCAATTGGAATGGGAAGAATTGGGACGAAAATTGGAAACTTTTTAAGGGACTTTGAAAAAATTTCAACTGGAATTTTAGCAATTTTCACGTGAAATTGTAAACATGTGGACGTGGATTTTGAAAATTCTAGAGAGAATTTTAAAAGCTTCAACAGAATTTCAACAATTTTGAGAGGGATTTGAAAAGTTTCAATGGGAATGGGAAGAATTGGGGCTAAAATAGGAAAATTTTTAAGGGACTTTGAAAAAATTTCAACTGGAATTTAAGCAATTTTGACGTGAAATTTTAAACATATGGACGTGGATTTTGAAAATTCTAGAGAGAAGTTTCAAGCTTTCAACAGGATTTCAACAATTTTGAGAGGGATTTGAAAAGTTTCAATGGGAATGGGAAGAATTGGGACGAAAATTGGAAAATTTTTCAGGGACTTTGAAGAAATTTCAACTGGAATTTTAGCAATTTTGACGTGAAATTGTAAATATGTGGACATGTTTTTTGAAAATTCTAGAGAAAATTTTAAAAGCTTCAGCATAATTTCAACAATTTTGAGAGGGATTTGAAAAGTTTCAATGGGAATGGGAAGAATTGGGACGAAAATTGGAAAACTTTTCAGGGACTTTGAAAAAATTTCAACTGGAATTTTAGCAATTTTGACGTGAAATTGTAAATATGTGGACATTTTTTTTGAAAATTCTAGAGAGAATTTTAAAAGCTTCAACAGGATTTCAACAATGTTGAGAGGGATTTGAAAAGTTTCAATGGGAATGGGAAGAATTAGGACGAAAATTGGAAACTTTTTAAGGGACTTTGAAAAATTTCAACTGGAATTTTAGCAATTTTGACATGAAATTGTAAACATGTGGAAGTGGATTTTGAAAATTCTAGAGAGAATTTTAAAAGCTTCAACAGGATTTCAACAATGTTGAGAGGGATTTGAAAAGTTTCAATGGGAATGGGAAGAATTGGGACGAAAATTGGAAAATTTTGAAGGGACTTTGAAAAAATTTCAAGTGGAATTTTAGCAATTTTGACGTGAAATTGTAAACATGTGGAAGTGGATTTTGAAAATTCTAGAGAGAATTTTAAAAGCTTCAACAGAATTTCAACAATTTTGAGAGGGATTTGAAAAGTTTCAATGGGAATGGGAAGAATTAGGACGAAAATTCGAAAATTTTTAAGGGACTTTGAAAAAATTTCAAGTGGAATTTTAGCAGTTTTGACGTGAAATTGTAAACATGTGGACATGGATATTGAAAATTCTAGAGAGAATTTTCAAATTTCAACAGGATTTCAACAATGTTGAGAGGGATTTGAAAAGTTTCAATAGGAATGGGAAGAATTGGGATGAAAATTGGAAAATTTTTAAGGGACTTTGAAAAAATTTCAACTGGAATTTTAGCAGTTTTGACGTGAAATTGTAAACATGTGGACGTGGATTTTGAAAATTCTAGAGAGAAGTTTCAAACTTTCAACAGGATTTCAACAATTTTGAGAGGGATTTGAAAAGTTTCAATAGGAATGGGAAGAATTGGGACGAAAATTGGAAAATTTTTCAGGGACTTTGAAGAAATTTCAACTGGAATTTTAGCAATTTTGACGTGAAATTGTAAATATGTGGACATGTTTTTTGAAAATTCTAGAGAAAATTTTAAAAGCTTCACCATAATTTCAACAATTTTGAGAGGGATTTGAAAAGTTTCAATGGGAATGGGAAGAATTGGGACGAAAATTTGAAAATTTTTGAAGGGACTTTGAAAAAATTTCAACTGGAATTTTAGCATTTTTGACGTGAAATTGTAAACATGTCGACGTGGATTTGGAAAATTCTAGAGAGAATTTTCAAACTTTCAACAGGATTTCAACAATGTTGAGAGGGATTTGAAAAGTTTCAATGGGAATGGGAAGAATTGGGACGAAAATTGGAAAATTTTGAAGGACTTTGAAAAAATTTCAACTGGAATTTTAGCAATTTTGACGTGAAATTGCAAACATGTGGATGTGGATTTTGAAAATTCTAGAGAGAATTTTCAAACTTTCAACAGGATTTCAACAATGTTGAGAGGGAGTTGAAAAGTTTCAATGGGAATGGGAAGAATTTGGACAAAAATTGGAAACTTTTTTAGGGACTTTGAAAAAATTTCAACTGGAATTTTAGCAATTTTGACGTGAAATTGTAAACATGTTGAAGCGGTTTTGCAAAATTCTAGAGAGAATTTTAAAAGCTTCAACAGAATTTCAACAATTTTGAGAGGGATTTGAAAAGTTTCAATGGGAATGGGAAGAATTGGGACGAAAATTGGAAAATTTTTAAGGGACTTTGAAAACATTTCAACTGGAATTTTAGCAATTCTGACGTGAAATTGCAAACATGTGGACGTGGATTTTCAAAATTCTAGAGAGAAGTTTCAAACTTTCAACAGGATTTCAACAATATTGAGAGGGATTTGAAAAGTTTCAATAGGAATGGGAAGAATTGGGACGAAAATTGGAAAATTTTTCAGGGACTTTGAAAAAATTTCAACTGGAATTTTAGCAATTTTGACGTGAAATTTTAAACATGTTGAAGTGCATTTTCCAAATTCTAGAGAGAAGTTTCAAGATTTCCACAGGATTTCAACAATGTTGAGAGGGATTTGAAAAGTTTCAATGGGAATGGGAAGAATTGGGATGAAAATTGGAAAATTTTTAAGGGACTTTGAAAAAATTTCAACTGGAATTTTAGCAATTTTGACGTGAAATCGTAAACATGTGGACATGGATTTTGAAAATTCTAGAGAGAATTTTAAAAGCTTCAACAGGATTTCAACAATTTTGAGAGGGATTTGAAAAGTTTCAATGGGAATGGGAAGAATTGGGATGAAAATTGGAAAATTTTTAAGGGACTTTGAAAAAATTTCAACTGGAATTCTAGCAATTTTGACGTGAAATTTTAAATATGTGGACGTGGATTTTAAAAATTCTAGAGAGAAGTTTCAAGCTTTCCACAGGATTTCAACAATGTTGAGAGGGATTTGAAAAGTTTCAATGGGAATGGGAAGAATTGGGGCTAAAATAGGAAAATTTTTAAGGGACTTTGAAAAAATTTCAACTGGAATTTTAGCAATTTTGACGTGAAATTGTAAATATGTGGACATTTTTTTTGAAAATTCTAGAGAGAATTTTAAAAGCTTC
Source organism: Streptopelia decaocto (assembly GCF_964273445.1). Classification (NCBI taxonomy): domain Eukaryota; kingdom Metazoa; phylum Chordata; class Aves; order Columbiformes; family Columbidae; genus Streptopelia; species Streptopelia decaocto. The sequence goes on from NW_028117130.1 coordinate 22,190, forward strand.
AACAGGATTTCAACAATTTTGAGAGGGATTTGAAAAGTTTCAATTGGAATGGGAAGAATTGGGACGAAAATTGGAAACTTTTTAAGGGACTTTGAAAAAATTTCAACTGGAATTTTAGCAATTTTCACGTGAAATTGTAAACATGTGGAAGTGGATTTTGAAAATTCTAGAGAGAATTTTAAAAGCTTCAACAGAATTTCAACAATTTTGAGAGGGATTTGAAAAGTTTCAATGGGAATGGGAAGAATTGGGGCTAAAATAGGAAAATTTTTAAGGGACTTTGAAAAAATTTCAACTGGAATTTAAGCAATTTTGACGTGAAATTTTAAACATATGGACGTGGATTTTGAAAATTCTAGAGAGAAGTTTCAAGCTTTCAACAGGATTTCAACAATGTTGAGAGGGATTTGAAAAGTTTCAATGGGAATGGGAAGAATTGGGGCTAAAATAGGAAAATTTTTAAGGGACTTTGAAAAAATTTCAACTGGAATTTTAGCAATTTTGACGTGAAATTGTAAATATGTGGACATTTTTTTTGAAAATTCTAGAGAGAATTTTAAAAGCTTCAACAGGATTTCAGCAATTTTGAGAGGGATTTGAAAAGTTTCAATTGGAATGGGAAGAATTGGGACGAAAATTGGAAACTTTTTAAGGGACTTTGAAAAAATTTCAACTGGAATTTTAGCAATTTTCACGTGAAATTGTAAACATGTGGACGTGGATTTTGAAAATTCTAGAGAGAATTTTAAAAGCTTCAACAGAATTTCAACAATTTTGAGAGGGATTTGAAAAGTTTCAATGGGAATGGGAAGAATTGGGGCTAAAATAGGAAAATTTTTAAGGGACTTTGAAAAAATTTCAACTGGAATTTAAGCAATTTTGACGTGAAATTTTAAACATATGGACGTGGATTTTGAAAATTCTAGAGAGAAGTTTCAAGCTTTCAACAGGATTTCAACAATTTTGAGAGGGATTTGAAAAGTTTCAATGGGAATGGGAAGAATTGGGACGAAAATTGGAAAATTTTTCAGGGACTTTGAAGAAATTTCAACTGGAATTTTAGCAATTTTGACGTGAAATTGTAAATATGTGGACATGTTTTTTGAAAATTCTAGAGAAAATTTTAAAAGCTTCAGCATAATTTCAACAATTTTGAGAGGGATTTGAAAAGTTTCAATGGGAATGGGAAGAATTGGGACGAAAATTGGAAAACTTTTCAGGGACTTTGAAAAAATTTCAACTGGAATTTTAGCAATTTTGACGTGAAATTGTAAATATGTGGACATTTTTTTTGAAAATTCTAGAGAGAATTTTAAAAGCTTCAACAGGATTTCAACAATGTTGAGAGGGATTTGAAAAGTTTCAATGGGAATGGGAAGAATTAGGACGAAAATTGGAAACTTTTTAAGGGACTTTGAAAAAATTTCAACTGGAATTTTAGCAATTTTGACATGAAATTGTAAACATGTGGAAGTGGATTTTGAAAATTCTAGAGAGAATTTTAAAAGCTTCAACAGGATTTCAACAATGTTGAGAGGGATTTGAAAAGTTTCAATGGGAATGGGAAGAATTGGGACGAAAATTGGAAAATTTTGAAGGGACTTTGAAAAAATTTCAAGTGGAATTTTAGCAATTTTGACGTGAAATTGTAAACATGTGGAAGTGGATTTTGAAAATTCTAGAGAGAATTTTAAAAGCTTCAACAGAATTTCAACAATTTTGAGAGGGATTTGAAAAGTTTCAATGGGAATGGGAAGAATTAGGACGAAAATTCGAAAATTTTTAAGGGACTTTGAAAAAATTTCAAGTGGAATTTTAGCAGTTTTGACGTGAAATTGTAAACATGTGGACATGGATATTGAAAATTCTAGAGAGAATTTTCAAATTTCAACAGGATTTCAACAATGTTGAGAGGGATTTGAAAAGTTTCAATAGGAATGGGAAGAATTGGGATGAAAATTGGAAAATTTTTAAGGGACTTTGAAAAAATTTCAACTGGAATTTTAGCAGTTTTGACGTGAAATTGTAAACATGTGGACGTGGATTTTGAAAATTCTAGAGAGAAGTTTCAAACTTTCAACAGGATTTCAACAATTTTGAGAGGGATTTGAAAAGTTTCAATAGGAATGGGAAGAATTGGGACGAAAATTGGAAAATTTTTCAGGGACTTTGAAGAAATTTCAACTGGAATTTTAGCAATTTTGACGTGAAATTGTAAATATGTGGACATGTTTTTTGAAAATTCTAGAGAAAATTTTAAAAGCTTCACCATAATTTCAACAATTTTGAGAGGGATTTGAAAAGTTTCAATGGGAATGGGAAGAATTGGGACGAAAATTTGAAAATTTTTGAAGGGACTTTGAAAAAATTTCAACTGGAATTTTAGCATTTTTGACGTGAAATTGTAAACATGTCGACGTGGATTTGGAAAATTCTAGAGAGAATTTTCAAACTTTCAACAGGATTTCAACAATGTTGAGAGGGATTTGAAAAGTTTCAATGGGAATGGGAAGAATTGGGACGAAAATTGGAAAATTTTGAAGGGACTTTGAAAAAATTTCAACTGGAATTTTAGCAATTTTGACGTGAAATTGCAAACATGTGGATGTGGATTTTGAAAATTCTAGAGAGAATTTTCAAACTTTCAACAGGATTTCAACAATGTTGAGAGGGAGTTGAAAAGTTTCAATGGGAATGGGAAGAATTTGGACAAAAATTGGAAACTTTTTTAGGGACTTTGAAAAAATTTCAACTGGAATTTTAGCAATTTTGACGTGAAATTGTAAACATGTTGAAGCGGTTTTGCAAAATTCTAGAGAGAATTTTAAAAGCTTCAACAGAATTTCAACAATTTTGAGAGGGATTTGAAAAGTTTCAATGGGAATGGGAAGAATTGGGACGAAAATTGGAAAATTTTGAAGGGACTTTGAAAACATTTCAACTGGAATTTTAGCAATTCTGACGTGAAATTGCAAACATGTGGACGTGGATTTTCAAAATTCTAGAGAGAAGTTTCAAACTTTCAACAGGATTTCAACAATATTGAGAGGGATTTGAAAAGTTTCAATGGGAATGGGAAGAATTGGGACAAAAATTGGAAAATTTTTAAGGGACTTTGAAAAAATTTAAACTGGAATTTTAGCAATTTTGACGTGAAATTGCAAACATGTGGACGTGGATTTTGAAAATTCTAGAGAGAATTTTCAAACTTTCAACAGGATTTCAACAATGTTGAGAGGGATTTGAAAAGTTTCAATGGGAATGTGAAGAATTGGGACGAAAATTAGAAAATTATGAAGGGACTTTGAAAAAATTTCAACTGGAATTTTAGAGATTTTGATGTGAAAGTTTTAAAATTTTGTCCCGGATTTGGAAAATTTCCTGAGAATTTCCAAAGTTTCCCCGGGATTTCCAACATTTTGAAGGGAACTCCAAACATGTCAACATTGATTTTAAGAATCTCCGCTGGAGTTTTAGAGATTTTGACGTGAAAGTGTCACCATTTTGTTGGGCTTTGGAAAATTTCCTGAGAATTTCAAAAGTTTCACCGGGATTTCCCAAATTTTGAAGGGAACTGATCGGAGCCAGCCCAGCGAGAGCCGGAGCCGGTGGGTTTCAGCCGACCACGAGGTTCAGCCGAGATTAGGAAGCTCAGAGGGAAACGTACAGGGACAGCGTGATTCCCGGCGGGTCCCGATCGCCAAAGCCCCGGCAGCCATTGCGAGAGAGCGGCTGACGTGGCGGGGGGCGTTCCCACGGTGACGCGGGAGGTTTAAAAGCGGCTGAAACTCGACACTAGCATTCAGTCAGCTGATCGGAGCCAGCCCAGCGAGAGCCGGAGCCGGCGGGGTTCAGCCGACCACGAGGTTCAGCCGAGATCAGGAAGCTCAGAGGGAAACGTACCGGGACAGCGTGATTCCCGGCGGGTCCCGATCGCCAAAGCCCCGGCAGCCATTGCGACAGAGCGGCTGACGTGGCGGGGCGTTCCCACGGTGACGGCGACCACACCCCCTCCCCTTGCCTTGAAAAAGCCTTTGGGAGGGCAGCGACTAGTCACCTGGTGCAGGGAGGAGCAACCAGCTTGTGTAGCAGGTGAGTCCCACCCACACTGTGCTGCAGCAGCAGGTGTGGTAGCTTGTGCAGCAGGGTGCAGAGAGCACTTGTTGCTTGTCAGCCCCTCTAGCTTATTGCCAGCGCCCCAGACTGCTGGCGACCATGGTCGTCTCCAGGAGGAGAGTTTGTCTCTAACAGGCTGTGGTTACGCAGACTGAGGCTCTGTCCCGAACGGTGGCTGTTCAGGTCTCCAACTGCAGGGAGTGCCACAGCCTGCTGCTGAGGGAGGGAGGCAGCATCCCACCTGTGTGAGGTGTGAGCGGGTGCAAGACCTGCTCGACATGGTCGTCAAACCTAAGGAGGATGTTGAGACACTGAGGACCATCAGGGAGTGCGAAAGGGAGATCGACTGGTGGAGTAACACCCTGACGTGCCAGTCGGAAAGGCCCCAGGGAGGTACCCCCCAAAAGGAGATGGACCTCCTGCCCTCGCGGATAGAGGCAATTTTGCCGTGAAATTGTAAACATGTTGAGGTGGATTTGGAAAATTCTAGAGAGAATTTTAAAAGCTTCAACAGGATTTCAACAATGTTGAGAGGGATTTGTAAAGTTTCAATGGGAATGGGAAGAATTGGGACGAAAATTGGGAAATTTTTCAGGGACTTTGAAAAATTTCAACTGGAATTTTAACAATTTTGATGTGAAATTGTAAACATGTTGAGGTGGATTTGGAAAATTCTAGAGAGAAGTTTCAAACTTTCAACAGGATTTCAACCATTTTGAGAGGGATTTGAAAAGTTTCAGTGGGAATGTGAAGAATTGGGACGAAAATTGGAAAAATTTTCAGGGACTTTGAAAAAATTTCAACTGGAATTTTAGCAATTTTGACGTGAAATTGTAAACATGTGGACATGGATTTTGAAAATTCTAGAGAGAATTTTAAAAGCTTCATCAGGGTTTCAACCATTTTGAGAGGGATTTGAAAAGTTTCAATGGGAATGTGAAGAATTGGGACCAAAACTGGAAAATTTTTCAGGGACTTTGAAAAAATTTCAACTGGAATTTTAGCAATTTTGATGTGGAATTGTAAACATGCTGAGGTGGATTTTGAAAATTGAAGAGAGAATTTTAAAAGCTTCAACAGGATTTCAACAATGTTGAGAGGGATTTGAAAAGTTTCAATGGGAATGTGAAGAATTGGGACGAAAATTGGAAAATTATGAAGGGACTTTGAGAAAATTTCAACTGGAATTTTAGCAATTTTGACGTGAAATTGTAAACATGTTGAGGTGGATTTGGAAAATTCTAGAGAGCATTTTGAAAGCTTCATCAGGGTTTCAACCATTTTGAGAGGGATTTGAAAAGTTTCAGTGGGAATGTGAAGAATTGGGACGAAAATTGGAAAATTTTTAAGGGACTTTGAAAAAATTTCAACTGGAATTTTAGCCATTTTGATGTGAAATTGTAAACATGCTGAGGTGGATTTGGAAAATTGTAGATAGAATTTTGAAGCTTCATCAGGATTTGAACAATTTTGAGAGGGATTTGAAAAGTTTCAATAGGAATGGGAAGAATTGGGACTAAAATTGGAAAATTTTTAAGGGACTTTGAAAAAATTTCAACTGGAATTTTAGCAATTTTGACGTGAAATTTTAGACATGTTGAAGTGCATTTTCAAAATTCTAGAGAGAAGTTTCAAGCTTTCCACAGGATTTCAACAATGTTGAGAGGGATTTGAAAAGTTTCAATGGGAATAAGAAGAATTGGGACAAAAATTGGAAAATTTTTAAGGGACTTTGAAAAAATTTCAACTGGAATTTTAGCAATTTTGACGTGAAATTGTAAACATGTGGACATGGATTTTGAAAATTCTAGAGAGAATTTTAAAAGCTTCAATAGGGTTTCAACCATTTTCAGAGGGATTTGAAAAGTTTCAATGGGAATGGGATGAATTGGGACAAAAATTGGAAAATTTTTAAGGGACTTTGAAAACATTTCAAGTGGAATTTTAGCAATTTTGACGTGAAATTTTAAACATGTGGACGTGGATTTTGAAAATTCTAGAGAGAAGTTTCAAACTTTCAACAGGATTTCAACAATGTTGAGAGGGATTTGAAAAGTTTCAATGGGAATGGGAAGAATTGGGATGAAAATTGGAAAATTTTTAAGGGACTTTGAAAAAATTTCAACTTGAATTTTAGCAATATTGACGTGAAATTGAAAACATGTGTACAAGGATTATGAAAATTCTAGAGAGAAGTTTCAAACTTTCAACAGGATTTCAACAATTTTGAGAGGGATTTGAAAAGTTTCAATGGGAATGGGAAGAATTGGGGCTAAAATAGGAAAATTTTTAAGGGACTTTGAAAAAATTTCAAGTGGAATTTTAGCAATTTTGACGTGAAATTTTAAACATATGGACGTGGATTTTGAAAATTCTAGAGAGAAGTTTCAAGCTTTCAACAGGATTTCAACAATGTTGAGAGGGATTTGAAAAGTTTCAATAAGAAAGGGAAGAATTGGGACGAAAATTGGAAAACTTTTCAGGGACTTTGAAAAAATTTCAACTGGAATTTTAGCAATTTTGACGTGAAATTGTAAATATGTGGACATTTTTTTTGAAAATTCTAGAGAGAATTTTAAAAGCTTCAACAGGATTTCAACAATTTTGAGAGGGATTTGAAAAGTTTCAATTGGAATGGGAAGAATTGGGACGAAAATTGGAAACTTTTTAAGGGACTTTGAAAAAATTTCAAGTGGAATTTTAGCAATTTTGACGTGAAATTGTAAACATGTGGAAGTGGATTTTGAAAATTCTAGAGAGAATTTTAAAAGCTTCAACAGAATTTCAACAATTTTGAGAGGGATTTGAAAAGTTTCAATGGGAATGGGAAGAATTAGGACGAAAATTGGAAAATTTTTAAGGGACTTTGAAAAAATTTCAACTGGAATTTTAGCAATTTTGACGTGAAATTGTAAACATGTTGACATGGATATTGAAAATTCTAGAGAGAATTTTCAAATTTCAACAGGATTTCAACAATGTTGAGAGGGATTTGAAAAGTTTCAATAGGAATGGGAAGAATTGGGACGAAAATTGGAAAATTTTTAAGGGACTTTGAGAAAATTTCAACTGGAATTTTAGCAGTTTTGACGTGAAATTGTAAACATGTGGACGTGGATTTTGAAAATTCTAGAGAGAAGTTTCAAACTTTCAACAGGATTTCAACAATTTTGAGAGGGATTTGAAAAGTTTCAATAGGAATGGGAAGAATTGGGACGAAAATTGGAAAATTTTTCAGGGACTTTGAAAAAATTTCAAGTGGAATTTTAGCAATTTTGACGTGAAATTGTAAATATGTGGACATATTTTTTGAAAATTCTAGAGAAAATTTTAAAAGCTTCAGCATAATTTCAACAATTTTGAGAGGGATTTGAAAAGTTTCAATGGGAATGGGAAGAATTGGGACGAAAATTGGAAAATTTTTAAGGGACTTTGAAAAAATTTCAACTGGAATTTTAGCAATTTTGACGTGAAATTGTAAACATGTTGAGGTAGATTTTGAAAATTCTAGAGAGAATTTTAAAAGCTTCAACAGGATTTCAACAATGTTGAGAGGGATTTGAAAAGTTTCAATGGGAATGTGAAGAATTGGGACGAAAATTAGAAAATTATGAAGGGACTTTGAAAAAATTTCAACTCGAATTTTAGAGATTTTGATGTGAAAGTTTTAAAATTTTGTCCCGGATTTGGAAAATTTCCTGAGAATTTCCAAAGTTTCCCCGGGATTTCCAACATTTTGAAGGGAACTCCAAACATGTCAACATTGATTTTAAGAATCTCCGCTGGAGTTTTAGAGATTTTGACGTGAAAGTGTCACCATTTTGTTGGGCTTTGGAAAATTTCCTGAGAATTTCAAAAGTTTCACCGGGATTTCCCAAATTTTGAAGGGAACTGATCGGAGCCAGCCCAGCGAGAGCCGGAGCCGGTGGGTTTCAGCCGACCACGAGGTTCAGCCGAGATTAGGAAGCTCAGAGGGAAACGTACAGGGACAGCGTGATTCCCGGCGGGTCCCGATCGCCAAAGCCCCGGCAGCCATTGCGAGAGAGGGGCTGACGTGGCGGGGGGCGTTCCCACGGTGACGCGGGAGGTTTAAAAGCGGCTGAAACTCGACACTAGCATTCAGTCAGCTGATCGGAGCCAGCCCAGCGAGAGCCGGAGCCGGCGGGGTTCAGCCGACCACGAGGTTCAGCCGAGATCAGGAAGCTCAGAGGGAAACGTACCGGGACAGCGTGATTCCCGGCGGGTCCCGATCGCCAAAGCCCCGGCAGCCATTGCGAGAGAGCGGCTGACGTGGCGGGGGGCGTTCCCACGGTGACGCGGGAGGTTTAAAAGCGGCTGAAACTCGACACTAGCATTCAGTCAGCTGATCGGAGCCAGCCCAGCGAGAGCCGGAGCCGGCGGGGTTCAGCCAACCACGAGGTTCAGCCGAGATCAGGAAGCTCAGAGGGAAACGTACCGGGACAGCGTGATTCCCGGCGGGTCCCGATCGCCAAAGCCCCGGCAGCCATTGCGACAGAGCGGCTGACGTGGCGGGGCGTTCCCACGGTGACGGCGACCACACCCCCTCCCCTTGCCTTGAAAAAGCCTTTGGGAGGGCAGCGACTAGTCACCTGGTGCAGGGAGGAGCAACCAGCTTGTGTAGCAGGTGAGTCCCACCCACACTGTGCTGCAGCAGCAGGTGTGGTAGCTTGTGCAGCAGGGTGCAGAGAGCACTTGTTGCTTGTCAGCCCCTCTAGCTTATTGCCAGCGCCCCAGACTGCTGGCGACCATGGTCGTCTCCAGGAGGAGAGCTTGTCTCTAACAGGCTGTGGCTACGCAGACTGAGGCTCTGTCCCGAACGGTGGCTGTTCAGGTCTCCAACTGCAGGGAGTGCCACAGCCTGCTGCTGAGGGAGGGAGGCAGCATCCCACCTGTGTGAGGTGTGAGCGGGTGCAAGACCTGCTCGACATGGTCGTCAAACCTAAGGAGGAGGTTGAGACACTGAGGACCATCAGGGAGTGCGAAAGGGAGATCGACTGGTGGAGTAACACCCTGACGTGCCAGTCGGAAAGGCCCCAGGGAGGTACCCCCCAAAAGGAGATGGACCTCCTGCCCTCTCGGATAGAGGCAATTTTGCCGTGAAATTGTAAACATGTTGAGGTGGATTTGGAAAATTCTAGAGAGAATTTTAAAAGCTTCAACAGGATTTCAACAATGTTGAGAGGGATTTGTAAAGTTTCAATGGGAATGGGAAGAATTGGGACGAAAATTGGGAAATTTTTCAGGGACTTTGAAAAAATTTCAACTGGAATTTTAGCAATTTTGATGTGAAATTTTAAACATGTTGAGGTGGATTTGGAAAATTCTAGAGAGAAGTTTCAAACTTTCAACAGGATTTCAACCATTTTGAGAGGGATTTGAAAAGTTTCAGTGGGAATGAGAAGAATTGGGACGAAAATTGGAAAATTTTTCAGGGACTTTGAAAAAATTTCAACTGGAATTTTAGCCATTTTTTGACGTGAAATTGTAAACATGTGGACATGGATTTTGAAAATTCTAGAGAGAATTTTAAAAGCTTCAACAGGATTTCAACAATGTTGAGAGGGATTTGAAAAGTTTCAATGGGAATGGGAAGAATTGGGACGAAAATTGGAAAATTTTTCAGGGACTTTGAAAAAATTTCAACTGGAATTTTAGCAATTTTGACGTGAAATTGTAAACATGTTGACGTGGACTTGGAAAATTCTCGAGAGAATTTTAAAAGCTTCATCAGGGTTTCAACCGTTTTGAGAGGGATTTGAAAAGTTTCAATGGGAATGTGAAGAATTGGGACCAAAACTGGAAAATTATTAAGGGACTTTGAAAAAATTTCAACTGGAATTTTAGCAATTTTGATGTGGAATTGTAAACATGCTGAGGTAGATTTTGAAAATTGTAGAGAGAATTTTAAAAGCTTCAACAGGATTTCAACCATTTTGAGAGGGATTTGAAAAGTTTCAGTGGGAATGTGAAGAATTGGGACGAAAATTGGAAAATTTTGAAGGGACTTTGAAAAAATTTCAACTGGAATTTTAGCCATTTTGATGTGAAATTGTAAACATGCTGAGGTGGATTTGGAAAATTCTAGATAGAATTTCGAAGCTTCATCAGGGTTTCAACCATTTTGAGAGGGATTTGAAAAGTTTCAGTGGGTATGGGAAGAATTGGGATGAAAATTGGAAAATTTTGAAGGGACTTGGAAAACATTTCAACTGGAATTTTAGCAATTTTGATGTGAAATTGTAAACATGCTGATGTGGATTTGGAAAATTCTAGAGAGAATTTTAAAAGCTTCATCAGGGTGTCAACAATGTTGAGAGGGATTTGAAGAGTTTCAGTGGGAATGTGAAGAACTGGGACGAAAATTGGAAAATATTTCAGGGACTTTGAAAAAATTTCAAGTGGAATTTTAGCAATTTTGACGTGAAATTGTAAACATGTTGAGGTGGATTTGGAAAATTCTAGAGATAATGTTAAAAGCTTCAACAGGATTTCAACAATGTTGAGAGGGATTTGAAAAGTTACAGTGGGAATGTGAAGAATTGGGACGAAAATTGGAAAATGTTGAAGGGACTTTGAAAAAATTTCAACTGGAATTTTAGCAATTTTGACGTGAAATTGTAAACATGTTGAGGTGGATTTGGAAAATTCTAGAGATAATTTTAAAAGCTTCATCAGGGTTTCAAGAATGTTGAGAGGGATTTGAAAAGTTTCAGTGGGAATGTGAAGAATTGGGACGAAAACTGGAAAATATTTAAGGGACTTTGAAAAAATTTCAACTGGAATTTTAGCAATTTTGACGTGAAATTGTAAACATGTTGACATGGATATTGAAAATTCTAGAGAGAATTTTCAAACTTTCAACAGTATTTCAACAATGTTGAGAGGGATTTGAAAAGTTTCAATGGGAATGGGAAGAATTGGGACGAAAATTTGAAAATTTTTAAGGGACTTTGAAAAAATTTCAACTGGAATTTTAGCAATTTTGACGTGAAATTGCAAACATGTGGACGTGGATTTTGAAAATTCTAGAGAGAATTTTCAAACTTTCAACAGGATTTCAACAATGTTGAGAGGGAGTTGAAAAGTTTTGATGGGAATGGGAAGAATTGGGACAAAAATTGGAAAATTTTTAAGGGACTTTGAAAAAATTTCAACTGGAATTTTAGCAATTTTGACGTGAAATTGTAAACATGTTGACGTGGACTTGGAAAATTCTCGAGAGAATTTTAAAAGCTTCATCAGGGTTTCAACCGTTTTGAGAGGGATTTGAAAAGTTTCAATGGGAATGTGAAGAATTGGGACCAAAACTGGAAAATTTTTAAGGGACTTTGAAAAAATTTCAACTGGAATTTTAGCAATTTTGATGTGAAATTGTAAACATGTTGAGGTGGATTTTGAAAATTCTAGAGAGAATTTTAAAAGCTTCAACAGGATTTCAACAATGTTGAGAGGGATTTGAAAAGTTTCAATGGGAATGGGAAGAATTGGGATGAAAACTGGAAAATTTTTCTGGGACTTTGAAAACATTTCAACTGGAATTTTAGCAATTTTGATGTGGAATTGTAAACATGCTGAGGTGGATTTGGAAAATTCTAGAGAGAATTTTAAAAGCTTCATCAGGGTTTCAACCATTTTGAGAGGGATTTGAAAAGTTTCAGTGTGCATGTGAAGAATTGGGACGAAAATTGGAAAATTTTTCAGGGACTTTGAAAAAATTTCAACTGGAATTTTAGCAATTTTGACGTGAAATTGTAAACATGTTGAGGTGGATTTGGAAAATTCTAGAGAGCATTTTGAAAGCTTCATCAGGGTTTCAACCATTTTGAGAGGGATTTGAAAAGTTTCAGTGGGAATGGGAAGAATTGGGATGAAAATTGGAAAATTTTTCAGGGACTTTGAAAACACTCCAACTGGAATTTTAGCAATTTTGATGTGAAATTGTAAACATGTGTACGTGGATTTGGAAAATTCTAGAGAGAATTTTAAAAGCTTCATCAGGATTTCAACAATGTTGAGAGGGATTTGAAAACTTTCAATGGGAATGGGAAGAATTGGGACAAAAACTGGAAAATTTTTAAGGGACTTGGAAAACATTTCAACTGGAATTTTAGCAGTTTTGATGTGAAATTGTAAACATGCTGATGTGGATTTGGAAAATTCTAGAGAGAATTTTAAAAGCTTCATCAGGGTGTCAACAATGTTGAGAGGGATTTGAAGAGTTTCAATGGGAATGGGAAGAACTGGGACGAAAATTGGAAAATTTTTCAGGGACTTTGAAAAAATTTCAACTGGAATTTTAGCAATTTTGATGTGAAATTGTAAACATGCTGAGGTGGATTTGGAAAATTCTAGAGAGAATTTTAAAAGCTTCATCAGGGTTTCAACCATTTTGAGAGGGATTTGAAAAGTTTCAGTGGGAATGTGAAGAATTGGGACGAAAATTGGAAAATATTTAAGGGACTTTGGAAACATTTCAACTGGAATTTTAGCAATTTTGACGTGAAATTATAAACATGTTGAGGTGGATTTGGAAAATTCTAGAGAGAATTTTAAAAGCTTCATCAGGGTTTCAACAATGATGAGAGGGATTTGAAAATTTGAATGGGTATGTGAAGAATTGGGACAAAAATTGGAAAATTATGAAGGGACTTTGAAAAAATTTCAACTGGAATTTTAGCAATTTAGACGTGAAATTGTAAACATGTTGAGGTGGATTTGGAAAATTCTAGAGAGAATTTTAAAAGCTTCAACAGGATTTCAACAATGTTGAGTGGGATTTGAAAAGTTTCAGTGGGAATGTGAAGAATTGGGACGAAAATTGGAAAATTTTGAAGGGACTTTGAAAAAATTTCAACTGGAGTTTTAGCAATTTTGATGTGAAATTGTAAACATGTTGAGGTGGATTTGGACATTTCTAGAGAGAATTTCAAAATCTTCATCAGGGTTTCAACCGTTTTGAGAGGGATTTGAAAAGTTTCAGTGGGAATGTGAAGAATTGGGACAAAAATTGGAAAATTTTTCAGGGACTTTGAAAAAATTTCAACTGGAATTTTAGCAATTTTGACGTGAAATTGTAAACATGTTGAAGTGGTTTTGCAAAATTCTAGAGAGAATTTTAAAAGCTTCAACAGGATTTCAACCATTTTGAGAGGGATTTGAATAGTTTGAATGGGAATGTGAAGAATTGGGACGAAAATTGGAAAATTTTTAAGGGACTTTGAAAAAATTTCAACTGGAATTTTAGCAATTTTGACGTGAAATTGTAAACATGTTGAAGTGGTTTTGCAAAATTCTAGAGAGAATTTTAAAAGCTTCAACAGAATTTCAACAATTTTGAGAGGGATTTGAAAAGTTTCAATGGGAATGGGAAGAATTGGGACGAAAATTGGAAAATTTTGAAGGGACTTTGAAAAAATTTCAACTGGAATTTTAGCAATTTTGACGTGAAATTGCAAACATGTGGACGTGGATTTTGAAAATACTAGAGAGAATTTTCAAACTTTCAACAGGATTTCAACAATGTTGAGAGGGATTTGAAAAGTTTCAATGGGAATGGGAAGAATTGGGACGAAAATTGGAAAATTTTTCAGGGACTTTGAAAAAATTTCAAGTGGAATTTTAGCAATTTTGACGTGAAATTGCAAACATGTGGACGTGGATTTTCAAAATTCTAGAGAGAAGTTTCAAACTTTCAACAGGATTTCAACAATGTTGAGAGGGATTTGAAAAGTTTCAATGGGAATGGGAAGAATTGGGACTAAAATTGGGAAATTTTGAAGGGACTTTGAAAAAATTTCAACTGGAATTTTAGCAATATTGACGTGAAATTGTAAACATGTTGAGGTAGATTTTGAAAATTCTAGAGAGAATTTTAAAAGCTTCAACAGGATTTCAACAATGTTGAGAGGGATTTGAAAAGTTTCAATGGGAATGTGAAGAATTGGGACGAAAATTAGAAAATTATGAAGGGACTTTGAAAAAATTTCAACTGGAATTTTAGAGATTTTGATGTGAAAATTTCAAAATTTTGTCCCGGATTTGGAAAATTTCCTGAGAATTTCCAAAGTTTCCCCGGGATTTCCAACATTTTGAAGGGAACTCCAAACATGTCAACATTGATTTTAAGAATCTCCACTGGAGTTTTAGAGATTTTGACGTGAAAGTGTCACCATTTTGTTGGGCTTTGGAAAATTTCCTGAGAATTTCAAAAGTTTCACCGGGATTTCCCAAATTTTGAAGGGAACTGATCGGAGCCAGCCCAGCGAGAGCCGGAGCCGGTGGGTTTCAGCCGACCACAAGGTTCAGCCGAGATTAGGAAGCTCAGAGGGAAACGTACCGGGACAGCGTGATTCCCGGCGGGTCCCGATCGCCAAAGCCCCGGCAGCCATTGCGAGAGAGCGGCTGACGTGGCGGGGGGCGTTCCCACGGTGACGCGGGAGGTTTAAAAGCGGCTGAAACTCGACACTAGCATTCAGTCAGCTGATCGGAGCCAGCCCAGCGAGAGCCGGAGCCGGCGGGGTTCAGCCGACCACGAGGTTCAGCCGAGATCAGGAAGCTCAGAGGGAAACGTACCGGGACAGCGTGATTCCCGGCGGGTCCCGATCGCCAAAGCCTCGGCAGCCATTGCGAGAGAGTGGCTGACGTGGCGGGGCGTTCCCACGGTGACGGCGACCACACCCCCTCCCCTTGCCTTGAAAAAGCCTTTGGGAGGGCAGCGACTAGTCACCTGGTGCAGGGAGGAGCAACCAGCTTGTGTAGCAGGTGAGTCCCACCCACACTGTGCTGCAGCAGCAGGTGTGGTAGCTTGTGCAGCAGGGTGCAGAGAGCACTTGTTGCTTGTCAGCCCCTCTAGCTTATTGCCAGCGCCCCAGACTGCTGGCGACCATGGTCGTCTCCAGGAGGAGAGCTTGTCTCTAACAGGCTGTGGCTACGCAGACTGAGGCTCTGTCCCGAACGGTGGCTGTTCAGGTCTCCAACTGCAGGGAGTGCCACAGCCTGCTGCTGAGGGAGGGAGGCAGCATCCCACCTGTGTGAGGTGTGAGCGGGTGCAAGACCTGCTCGACATGGTCGTCAAACCTAAGGAGGAGGTTGAGACACTGAGGACCATCAGGGAGTGCGAAAGGGAGATCGACTGGTGGAGTAACACCCTGACGTGCCAGTCGGAAAGGCCCCAGGTGGATTTGGAAAATTCTAGAGAGAATTTTAAAAGCTTCATCAGGATTTCAACAATGTTGAGAGGGATTTGAAAAGTTTCAATGGGAATGGGAAGAATTGGGATGAAAATTGGAAAAATTTTCAGGGACTTTGAAAAAATTTCAACTGGAATTTTACCAATTTTGACGTGAAATTGTAAACATGTTGAGGTAGTTTTGGAAAATTCTAGAGAGAATTTTAAAAGCTTCAACAGGGTATCAACCGTTTTGAGAGGGATTTGAAAAGTTTCAAAGGGGAATGGGAAGAATTGGGACGAAAATTGGAAAATTATGAAGGGACTTTGAAAAAATTTCAACTGGAATTTTAGCAAATTTGACGTGAAGTTGTAAACATGTTGAGGTGGATTTGGAAAATTCTAGAGTAAAGTTTGATACTTGCAACAGGATTTCAACAATTTTGAGAGGGATTTGAAAAGTTTCAATGGGAATGGGAAGAATTGGGACGAAAACTGGAAAATTTTGAAGGGACTTTGAAAAAATTTCAACTGGAATTTTAGCAATTTTGACGTGAAATTGTAAACATGTTGACGTGGATTTGGAAAATTCTAGAGAGAATTTTAAAAGCTTCATCAGGGTTTCAACCATTTTGAAAGGGATTTGAAAAGTTTCAAAGGGGAATGTGAAGAATTGGGACGAAAATTGGAAAATTATGAAGGGACTTTGAAAAAATTTTAACTGGAATTTTAGCAATTTTGACGTGAAATTGTAAACATGTTGAGGTGGATTTGGAAAATTCTAGAGAGAATTTTCAAACTTTCAACAGGATTTCAACAATTTTGAGAGGGATTTGAAAAGTTTCAATGGGAATGGGAAGAATTGGGATGAAAATTGGAAAACTTTTCAGGGACTTTGAAAAAATTTCAACTGGAATTTTACCAATTTTGACGTGAAATTGTAAACATGTTGAGGTAGTTTTGGAAAATTCTAGAGAGAATTTTAAAAGCTTCAACAGGGTATCAACCGTTTTGAGAGGGATTTGAAAAGTTTCAATGGGAATGGGAAGAATTGGGACGAAAATTGGAAAATTTTGAAGGGACTTTGAAAAAATTTCAACTGGAATTTTAGCAATTTTGACGTGAAATTGTAAACATGTTGAGGTGGATTTGGAAATTTCTAGAGAGAATTTTAAAAGCTTCATCAGGGTTTCAACCATTTTGAGAGGGATTTGAAAAGTTTCAATGGGAATGGGAAGAATTGGGACGAAAATTGGAAAATTTTTCTGGGACTTTGAAAAAATTTCAACTGGAATTTTAGCAATTTTGATGTGAAATTGTAACCATGTTGAGGTGGATTTGGAAAATTCTAGAGAGAATTTTAAAAGCTTCAACAGGATTTCAACAATGTTGAGAGGGATTTGAAAAGTTTCAGTGGGAATGTGAAGAATTGGGACGAAAATTGGAAAATTTTTCAGGGACTTTGATAAAATTTCAACTGGAATTTTAGCAATTTTGATGTGAAATTGTAAACATGTTGAGGTGGATTTGGAAAATTCTAGAGAGAATTTTAGAAGCTTCATCATGGTTTCAACCATTTTGAGAGGGATTTGAAAAGTTTCAATGGGAATGGGAAGAATTGGGACGAAAATTGGAAAATTTTTAAGGGACATTGAAAAAATTTCAACTGGAATTTTAGCAATTTTGACGTGAAATTGTAAACATGTTGAGGTGGATTTTGAAAATTCTAGAGAGAAGTTTCAAACTTTCAAGAGGATTTCAGCAATGTTGAGAGGGATTTGAAAAGTTTCAATGGGAATGGGAAGATTTGGGACGAAAATTGGAAAATTTTTCAGGGACTTTGAAAAAATTTAGACTGGAATTTTAGCAATTTTGACGTGAAATTGTAAACATGTTGAGGTGGATTTTGAAAATTCTAGAAAGAATTTTAAAAGCTTCAACAGGATTTCAACAATGTTGAGAGGGATTTGAAAAGTTTAAATGGGAATGGGAAGAATTGGGACAAAAATTGGGAAATTTTGAAGGGACTTTGAAAAAATTTCAACTGGAATTTTAGCAATTTTGACGTGAAATTGTAAACATGTTGAGGTGGATTTGGAAAATTCTAGAGAAAAGTTTGATACTTGAAACAGGATTTCAACAATGTTGAGAGGGATTTGAAAAGTTTCAATGGGAATGGGAAGAATTGGGACGAAAATTGGAAAATTATGAAGGGACTTTGAAAAAATTTCAACTGGAATTTTAGCAATTTTGACGTGAAATTGTAAACATGTTGACGTGGATTTGGAAAATTCTAGAGATAATTTTAAAAGCTTCATCAGGGTTTCAACCATTTTGAGAGGGATTTGAAAAGTTTCAAAGGGGAATGTGAAGAATTGGGACGAAAATTGGGAAATTTTGAAGGGACTTTGAAAAAATTTCAACTGGAATTTTAGAGATTTTGATGTGAAAGTTTCAAAATTTTGTCCCGGATTTGGAAAATTTCCTGAGAATTTCCAAAGTTTCCCCGGGATTTCCAACATTTTGAAGGGAACTCCAAACATGTCAACATTGATTTTAAGAATCTCCACTGGAGTTTTAGAGATTTTGACGTGAAAGTGTCACCATTTTGTTGGGCTTTGGAAAATTTCCTGAGAATTTCAAAAGTTTCACCGGGATTTCCCAAATTTTGAAGGGAACTGATCGGAGCCAGCCCAGCGAGAGCCGGAGCCGGTGGGTTTCAGCCGACCACGAGGTTCAGCCGAGATTAGGAAGCTCAGAGGGAAACGTACAGGGACAGCGTGATTCCCGGCGGGTCCCGATCGCCAAAGCCCCGGCAGCCATTGCGACAGAGCGGCTGACGTGGCGGGGCGTTCCCACGGTGACGGCGACCACACCCCCTCCCCTTGCCTTGAAAAAGCCTTTGGGAGGGCAGCGACTAGTCACCTGGTGCAGGGAGGAGCAACCAGCTTGTGTAGCAGGTGAGTCCCACCCACACTGTGCTGCAGCAGCAGGTGTGGTAGCTTGTGCAGCAGGGTGCAGAGAGCACTTGTTGCTTGTCAGCCCCTCTAGCTTATTGCCAGCGCCCCAGACTGCTGGCGACCATGGTCGTCTCCAGGAGGAGAGCTTGTCTCTAACAGGCTGTGGCTACGCAGACTGAGGCTCTGTCCAGAACGGTGGCTGTTCAGGTCTCCAACTGCAGGGAGTGCCACAGCCTGCTGCTGAGGGAGGGAGGCAGCATCCCACCTGTGTGAGGTGTGAGCGGGTGCAAGACCTGCTCGACATGGTCGTCAAACCTAAGGAGGATGTTGAGACACTGAGGACCATCAGGGAGTGCGAAAGGGAGATCGACTGGTGGAGTAACACCCTGACGTGCCAGTCGGAAAGGCCCCAGGTGGATTTGGAAAATTCTAGAGAGAATTTTAAAAGCTTCAACAGGATTTCAACAATGTTGAGAGGGATTTGAAAAGTTTCAATGGGAATGGGAAGATTTGGGATGAAAACTGGAAAATTTTAGTGGGACTTTGAAAAAATTTCAACTGGAATTTTAGCAATTTTGACGTGAAATTGTAAACATGTTGAGGTAGTTTTGGAAAATTCTAGAGAGAATTTTAAAAGCTTCATCAGGGTTTCAACCGTTTTGAGAGGGATTTGAAAAGTTTCAATGGGAATGGGAAGAATTGGGACGAAAATTGGGAAATTTTGAAGGGACTTTGAAAAAATTTCAACTGGAATTTTAGCAATTTTGACGTGAAATTGTAAACATGTTGAGGTGGATTTGGAAAATTCTAGAGAGAATTTTAAGAGCTTCATCAGGGTTTCAACCATTTTTAGAGGGATTTGAAAATTTTCAATGGGAATGGGAAGAATTGGGACGAAAATTGGAAAATTTTAGTGGGACTTGGAAAAAATTTAGACTGGAATTTTAGCAATTTTGATGTGAAATTGTAAACATGTTGAAGTGGATTTTGAAAATTCTATAGAGAATTTTAAAAGCTTTAACAGGATTTCAACAATGTTGAGAGGGATTTGAAAAGTTTCAATGGGAATGGGAAGAATTGGGACGAAAACTGGAAAATTTTGAAGGGACTTTGAAAAAATTTCAACTGGAATTTTACCAATTTTGACGTGAAATTGTAAACATGTTGAGGTAGTTTTGGAAAATTCTAGAGAGAATTTTAAAAGCTTCAACAGGGTATCAACCGTTTTGAGAGGGATTTGAAAAGTTTCAATGGGAATGGGAAGAATTGGGACGAAAATTGGAAAATTTTGAAGGGACTTTGAAAAAATTTCAACTGGAATTTTAGCAATTTTGACGTGAAATTGTAAACATGTTGAGGTGGATTTGGAAATTTCTAGAGAGAATTTTAAAAGCTTCATCAGGGTTTCAACCATTTTGAGAGGGATTTGAAAAGTTTCAATGGGAATGGGAAGAATTGGGACGAAAATTGGAAAATATTTCAGGGACTTTGAAAAAATTTCAACTGGAATTTTAGCAATTTTGACGTGAAATTGTAACCATGTTGAGGTGGATTTGGAAAATTCTAGAGAGAATTTTAAAAGCTTCAACAGGATTTCAACAATGTTGAGAGGGATTTGAAAAGTTTCAGTGGGAATGTGAAGAATTGGGACGAAAATTGGAAAATTTTTCAGGGACTTTGATAAAATTTCAACTGGAATTTTAGCAATTTTGACGTGAAATTGTAAACATGTTGAGGTGGATTTGGAAAATTCTAGAGAGAATTTTAGAAGCTTCATCAGGGTTTCAACCATTTTGAGAGGGATTTGAAAAGTTTCAATGGGAATGGGAAGAATTGGGACGAAAATTGGAAAACTTTTCAGGGACTTTGAAAAAATTTCAACTGGAATTTTACCAATTTTGACGTGAAATTGTAAACATGTTGAGGTAGTTTTGGAAAATTCTAGAGAGAATTTTAAAAGCTTCAACAGGGTATCAACCGTTTTGAGAGGGATTTGAAAAGTTTCAATGGGAATGGGAAGAATTGGGACGAAAATTGGAAAATTTTGAAGGGACTTTGAAAAAATTTCAACTGGAATTTTAGCAATTTTGACGTGAAATTGTAAACATGTTGAGGTGGATTTGGAAATTTCTAGAGAGAATTTTAAAAGCTTCATCAGGGTTTCAACCATTTTGAGAGGGATTTGAAAAGTTTCAATGGGAATGGGAAGAATTGGGACGAAAATTGGAAAATATTTCAGGGACTTTGAAAAAATTTCAACTGGAATTTTAGCAATTTTGACGTGAAATTGTAACCATGTTGAGGTGGATTTGGAAAATTCTAGAGAGAATTTTAAAAGCTTCAACAGGATTTCAACAATGTTGAGAGGGATTTGAAAAGTTTCAGTGGGAATGTGAAGAATTGGGACGAAAATTGGAAAATTTTTCAGGGACTTTGATAAAATTTCAACTGGAATTTTAGCAATTTTGACGTGAAATTGTAAACATGTTGAGGTGGATTTGGAAAATTCTAGAGAGAATTTTAGAAGCTTCATCAGGGTTTCAACCATTTTGAGAGGGATTTGAAAAGTTTCAATGGGAATGGGAAGAATTGGGACGAAAATTGGAAAATTTTTAAGGGACATTGAAAAAATTTCAAGTGGAATTTTAGCAATTTTGACGTGAAATTGTAAACATGTTGAGGTGGATTTTGAAAATTCTAGAGAGAAGTTTCAAACTTTCAAGAGGATTTCAACAATGTTGAGAGGGATTTGAAAAGTTTAAATGGGAATGGGAAGAATTGGGACAAAAATTGGGAAATTTTGAAGGGACTTTGAAAAAATTTCAAGTGGAATTTTAGCAATTTTGACGTGAAATTGTAAACATGTTGAGGTGGATTTGGAAAATTCTAGAGAAAAGTTTGATACTTGAAACAGGATTTCAACAATGTTGAGAGGGATTTGAAAAGTTTCAATGGGAATGGGAAGAATTGGGACGAAAATTGGAAAATTTTGAAGGGACTTTGAAAAAATTTCAACTGGAATTTTAGCAATTTTGACGTGAAATTGTAAACATGTTGACGTGGATTTGGAAAATTCTAGAGATAATTTTAAAAGCTTCATCAGGGTTTCAACCATTTTGAGAGGGATTTGAAAAGTTTCAAAGGGGAATGTGAAGAATTGGGACGAAAATTGGGAAATTTTGAAGGGACTTTGAAAAAATTTTAACTGGAATTTTAGCAATTTTGACGTGAAATTGTAAACATGTTGAGGTGGATTTGGAAAATTCTAGAGAGAATTTTCAAACTTTCAACAGGATTTCAACAATTTTGAGAGGGATTTGAAAAGTTTCAATGGGAATGGGAAGAATTGGGACAAAAATTGGAAAATTTTTCAGGAACTTTGAAAAAATTTCAACTGGAATTTTAGCAATTTTGACGTGAAATTGTAAATATGTGGACATGGATTTTGAAAATTCTAGAGAGAATTTTAAAAGCTTCACGAGGGTTTCAACCGTTTTGAGAGGGATTTGAAAAGTTTGAATGGGAATGGGAAGAATTGGGACAAAAATTGGAAAGTTTTTCAGGGACTTTGAAAACATTTCAACTGGAATTTTAGCAATTTTGACGTGAAATTGTAAACATGCTGAGGTGGATTTGGAAAATTCTAGAGAGAATTTTAAATGCCTCATCAGGGTTTCAACCATTTTGAGAGGGATTTGAAAAGTTTCAATGGGAATGGGAAGAATTGGGACGAAAATTGGAAAGTTTTTCAGGGACTTTGAAAACATTTCAACTGGAATTTTAGCAATTTTGACGTGAAATTGTAAACATGTGCACATGGATTTTGAAAATTCTAGAGAGAATTTTAAAAGCTTCAACAGGATTTCAACAATGTTGAGAGGGATTTGAAAAGTTTCAATGGGAATGGGAAGAATTGGGACGAAAATTGGAAAATTTTGAAGGGACTTTGAAAAAATTTCAACTGGAATTTTAGCAATTTTGACGTGAAATTGTAAACATGTTGAGGTGGATTTGGAAAATTCTAGAGAGATTTTTAAAAGCTTCATCAGGGTTTCAACCATTTTGAGAGGGATTTGAAAAGTTTCAAAGGGAATGTGAAGAATTGGGACGAAAATTGGAAAATTTTTAAGGGACTTTGAAAAAATTTTAACTGGAATTTTAGCAATTTTGACGTGAAATTGTAAACATGTTGAGGTGGATTTGGAAAATTCTAGAGAGAATTTTCAAACTTTCAACAGGATTTCAACAATTTTGAGAGGGATTTGAAAAGTTTCAATGGGAATGCGAAGAATTGGGACGAAAACTGGAAAATTTTGAAGGGACTTTGAAAAAATTTCAACTGGAATTTTAGCAATATTGATGTGAAATTGTAAACATGTTGAGGTGGATTTGGAAAATTCTATAGAGAATTTTCAAACTCTCAACAGGATTTCAACAATTTTGAGAGGGATTTGAAAAGTTTCAATGGGAATGGGAAGAATTGGGACGAAAATTGGAAAATTTTTCAGGGACTTTGATAAAATTTCAACTGGAATTTTAGCAATTTTGACGTGAAATTGTAAACATGTGGACATGGATTTTGAAAATTCTAGAGAGAAGTTTCAAGCTTTCAACAGCATTTCAACAATGTTGAGAGGGATTTGAAAAGTTTCAATGGGAATGGGAAGAATTGGGACGGAAACTGGAAAATTTTTCAGGGACTTTGATAAAATTTCAACTGGAATTTTAGCGATTTTGACGTGAAATTGTAAACATGTTGAGGTAGTTTTGGAAAATTCTAGAGAGAATTTTAAAAGCTTCAACAGGGTTTCAACCGTTTTGAGAGGGATTTGAAAAGTTTCAATGGGAATGGGAAGAATTGGGACGAAAATTGGAAAATTTTTCTGGGACTTTGAAAAAATTTCAACTGGAATTTTAGCAATTTTGACGTGAAATTGTAAACATGTTGAGGTGGATTTGGAAAATTCTAGAGAGAATTTTAAAAGCTTCAACAGGGTTTCAACCGTTTTGAGAGGGATTTGAAAAGTTTCAATGGGAATGGGAAGAATTGGGACGAAAATTGGAAAATTTTTCAGGGACTTTGAAAAAATTTCAACTGGAATTTTACCAATTTTGACGTGAAATTGTAAACATGTTGAGGTGGATTTGGAAAAGTCGAGAGAAATTTTAAACGCTTCAACAGCGTTTCAACAATTTTGAAAGGGATTTGAAAAGTTTCAATGGGAATGGGACGAATTGGGACAAAAATTGGAAAATTTTTCAGGGACTTTGAAAAAATTTCAACTGGAATTTTAGCCATTTTGAATTGAAATTGTAATCATGTTGAAGTGGACGTTGAAAATTTAGATAGAATTTTAAACGCTTCAACAGAATTTCCACAATTTTGAGAGGGATTTGAAAAGTTTTAATAGGTATGGGTAGATTTGGGACGAAAACTGGAAAATATTTCAGGGACTTTGAAAAAATTTCAACTGGAATTTTAGCAATTTTGACGTGAAATTTTAAACATGTTGAAGTGGATTTTGAAAATTCTATAGAGAATTTTCAAACTTTCAACAGGATTTCAACAATTTTGAGAGGGATTTGAAAAGTTTCAAAGGGAATGGGAAGAATTGGGACGAAAACTGGAAAATTTTTCAGGGACTTTGATAAAATTTCAACTGGAATTTTAGCAATTTTGACGTGAAATTGTAAACATGTTGAGGTGGATTTGGAAAATTCTAGAGAGAATTTTAATAAGCTTCAACAGCGTTTCAACAATTTTGAAAGGGATTTGAAAAGTTTCAATGGGAATGTGAAGAATTGGGATGAAAACTGGAAAATTTTTCAGGGACTTTGAAAAAATTTCAACTGGAATTTTACCAATTTTGACGTGAAATTGTAAATATGTGGACATGGATTTTGAAAATTCTAGAGAGAAGTTTCAAGCTTTCAACAGCATTTCAACAATGTTGAGAGGGATTTGAAAAGTTTCAATGGGAATGGGAAGAATTGGGATGAAAACTGGAAAATTTTTAAGGGACTTTGAAAAAATTTTAACTGGAATTTTAGCAATTTTGACCTGAAATTGTAAACATGTTGAGGTGGATTTGGAAAATTCTAGAGAGAATTTTCAAACTTTCAACAGGATTTCAACAATTTTGAGAGGGATTTGAAAAGTTTCAATGGGAATGCGAAGAATTGGGACGAAAACTGGAAAATTTTGAAGGGACTTTGAAAAAATTTCAACTGGAATTTTAGCAATTTTGACGTGAAGTTGTAAACATGTTGAGGTGGATTTGGAAATTTCTAGAGAGAATTTTAAAAGCTTCATCAGGGTTTCAACCATTTTGAGAGGGATTTGAAAAGTTTCAATGGGAATGGGAAGAATTGGGACGAAAATTGGAAAATATTTCAGGGACTTTGAAAAAATTTCAACTGGAATTTTAGCAATTTTGACGTGAAATTGTAACCATGTTGAGGTGGATTTGGAAAATTCTAGAGAGAATTTTAAAAGCTTCAACAGGATTTCAACAATGTTGAGAGGGATTTGAAAAGTTTCAGTGGGAATGTGAAGAATTGGGACGAAAATTGGAAAATTTTTCAGGGACTTTGATAAAATTTCAACTGGAATTTTAGCAATTTTGACGTGAAATTGTAAACATGTTGAGGTGGATTTGGAAAATTCTAGAGAGAATTTTAGAAGCTTCATCAGGGTTTCAACCATTTTGAGAGGGATTTGAAAAGTTTCAATGGGAATGGGAAGAATTGGGACGAAAATTGGAAAATTTTTAAGGGACATTGAAAAAATTTCAAGTGGAATTTTAGCAATTTTGACGTGAAATTGTAAACATGTTGAGGTGGATTTTGAAAATTCTAGAGAGAAGTTTCAAACTTTCAAGAGGATTTCAACAATGTTGAGAGGGATTTGAAAAGTTTAAATGGGAATGGGAAGAATTGGGACAAAAATTGGGAAATTTTGAAGGGACTTTGAAAAAATTTCAAGTGGAATTTTAGCAATTTTGACGTGAAATTGTAAACATGTTGAGGTGGATTTGGAAAATTCTAGAGAAAAGTTTGATACTTGAAACAGGATTTCAACAATGTTGAGAGGGATTTGAAAAGTTTCAATGGGAATGGGAAGAATTGGGACGAAAATTGGAAAATTTTGAAGGGACTTTGAAAAAATTTCAACTGGAATTTTAGCAATTTTGACGTGAAATTGTAAACATGTTGACGTGGATTTGGAAAATTCTAGAGATAATTTTAAAAGCTTCATCAGGGTTTCAACCATTTTGAGAGGGATTTGAAAAGTTTCAAAGGGGAATGTGAAGAATTGGGACGAAAATTGGGAAATTTTGAAGGGACTTTGAAAAAATTTTAACTGGAATTTTAGCAATTTTGACGTGAAATTGTAAACATGTTGAGGTGGATTTGGAAAATTCTAGAGAGAATTTTCAAACTTTCAACAGGATTTCAACAATTTTGAGAGGGATTTGAAAAGTTTCAATGGGAATGGGAAGAATTGGGACAAAAATTGGAAAATTTTTCAGGAACTTTGAAAAAATTTCAACTGGAATTTTAGCAATTTTGACGTGAAATTGTAAATATGTGGACATGGATTTTGAAAATTCTAGAGAGAATTTTAAAAGCTTCACGAGGGTTTCAACCGTTTTGAGAGGGATTTGAAAAGTTTGAATGGGAATGTGAAGAATTGGGAGGAAAATTGGAAAATTTTTCAGGGACTTTGAAAACATTTCAACTGGAATTTTAGCAATTTTGACGTGAAATTGTAAACATGCTGAGGTGGATTTGGAAAATTCTAGAGAGAATTTTAAATGCCTCATCAGGGTTTCAACCATTTTGAGAGGGATTTGAAAAGTTTCAATGGGAATGGGAAGAATTGGGACGAAAATTGGAAAGTTTTTCAGGGACTTTGAAAACATTTCAACTGGAATTTTAGCAATTTTGACGTGAAATTGTAAACATGTGCACATGGATTTTGAAAATTCTAGAGAGAATTTTAAAAGCTTCAACAGGATTTCAACAATGTTGAGAGGGATTTGAAAAGTTTCAATGGGAATGGGAAGAATTGGGACGAAAATTGGAAAATTTTGAAGGGACTTTGAAAAAATTTCAACTGGAATTTTAGCAATTTTGACGTGAAATTGTAAACATGTTGAGGTGGATTTGGAAAATTCTAGAGAGATTTTTAAAAGCTTCATCAGGGTTTCAACCATTTTGAGAGGGATTTGAAAAGTTTCAAAGGGAATGTGAAGAATTGGGACGAAAATTGGAAAATTTTTAAGGGACTTTGAAAAAATTTTAACTGGAATTTTAGCAATTTTGACGTGAAATTGTAAACATGTTGAGGTGGATTTGGAAAATTCTAGAGAGAATTTTCAAACTTTCAACAGGATTTCAACAATTTTGAGAGGGATTTGAAAAGTTTCAATGGGAATGCGAAGAATTGGGACGAAAACTGGAAAATTTTGAAGGGACTTTGAAAAAATTTCAACTGGAATTTTAGCAATATTGATGTGAAATTGTAAACATGTTGAGGTGGATTTGGAAAATTCTATAGAGAATTTTCAAACTCTCAACAGGATTTCAACAATTTTGAGAGGGATTTGAAAAGTTTCAATGGGAATGGGAAGAATTGGGACGAAAATTGGAAAATTTTTCAGGGACTTTGATAAAATTTCAACTGGAATTTTAGCAATTTTGACGTGAAATTGTAAACATGTGGACATGGATTTTGAAAATTCTAGAGAGAAGTTTCAAGCTTTCAACAGCATTTCAACAATGTTGAGAGGGATTTGAAAAGTTTCAATGGGAATGGGAAGAATTGGGACGGAAACTGGAAAATTTTTCAGGGACTTTGATAAAATTTCAACTGGAATTTTAGCGATTTTGACGTGAAATTGTAAACATGTTGAGGTGGATTTGGAAAATTCTAGAGAGAATTTTAAAAGCTTCAACAGGGTTTCAACCGTTTTGAGAGGGATTTGAAAAGTTTCAATGGGAATGGGAAGAATTGGGACGAAAATTGGAAAATTTTTCTGGGACTTTGAAAAAATTTCAACTGGAATTTTAGCAATTTTGACGTGAAATTGTAAACATGTTGAGGTGGATTTGGAAAATTCTAGAGAGGATTTTAAAAGCTTCAACAGGGTTTCAACCGTTTTGAGAGGGATTTGAAAAGTTTCAATGGGAATGGGAAGAATTGGGACGAAAATTGGAAAATTTTTCAGGGACTTTGAAAAAATTTCAACTGGAATTTTACCAATTTTGACGTGAAATTGTAAACATGTTGAGGTGGATTTGGAAAAGTCGAGAGAAATTTTAAACGCTTCAACAGCGTTTCAACAATTTTGAAAGGGATTTGAAAAGTTTCAATGGGAATGGGACGAATTGGGACAAAAATTGGAAAATTTTTCAGGGACTTTGAAAAAATTTCAACTGGAATTTTAGCCATTTTGAATTGAAATTGTAATCATGTTGAAGTGGACGTTGAAAATTTAGATAGAATTTTAAACGCTTCAACAGAATTTCCACAATTTTGAGAGGGATTTGAAAAGTTTTAATAGGTATGGGTAGATTTGGGACGAAAACTGGAAAATATTTCAGGGACTTTGAAAAAATTTCAACTGGAATTTTAGCAATTTTGACGTGAAATTTTAAACATGTTGAAGTGGATTTTGAAAATTCTATAGAGAATTTTCAAACTTTCAACAGGATTTCAACAATTTTGAGAGGGATTTGAAAAGTTTCAAAGGGAATGGGAAGAATTGGAACGAAAACTGGAAAATTTTTCAGGGACTTTGATAAAATTTCAACTGGAATTTTAGCAATTTTGACGTGAAATTGTAAACATGTTGAGGTGGATTTGGAAAATTCTAGAGAGAATTTTAAAAGCTTCAACAGCGTTTCAACAATTTTGAAAGGGATTTGAAAAGTTTCAATGGGAATGTGAAGAATTGGGATGAAAACTGGAAAATTTTTCAGGGACTTTGAAAAAATTTCAACTGGAATTTTACCAATTTTGACGTGAAATTGTAAACATGTGGACATGGATTTTGAAAATTCTAGAGAGAAGTTTCAAACTTTCAACAGGATTTCAACAATTTTGAGAGGGATTTGAAAAGTTTCAATGGGAATGCGAAGAATTGGGACGAAAACTGGAAAATTTTGAAGGGACTTTGAAAAAATTTCAACTGGAATTTTAGCAATTTTGACGTGAAGTTGTAAACATGTTGAGGTGGATTTGGAAAATTCTAGAGAGAAGTTTCAAGCTTTCAACAGGATTTCAACAGTTTTGAGAGGGATTTGAAAAGTTTCAGTTGGAATGTGAAGAATTGGGACGAAAATTGGTAAGTTTTTCAGGGACTTTGAAAAAATTTCCACTGGAATTTTAGCAATTTTGACGTGAAATTGTAAATATGTTTAGGTGTATTTGGAAAATTCTAGAGAGAATTTTAAAAGCTTCCTCAGGGTTTCCACCATTTTGAGAGGGATTTGAAAAGTTTCAGTGGGAATGTGAAGAATTGGGACGAAAATTGGAAAATTTTTCAGGGACTTTGAAAAAATTTCAACTGGAATTTTAGCAGTTTTGACGTGAAATTGTAAACATGTGGACATGGATTTTGAAAATTCTAGAGAGAAGTTTCAAGCTTTCAACAGCATTTCAACAATGTTGAGAGGGATTTGAAAAGTTTCAATGGGAATGGGAAGAATTGGGACGAAAATTGGAAAATTTTTCAGGGACATTGAAAAAATTTCAACTGGAATTTTAGCCATTTTGACGTGAAATTGTAAACATGTTGAGGTAGTTTTGGAAAATTCTAGAGAGAATTTTAAAAGCTTCAGCATGGTTTCAGCCGTTTTGAGAGGGATTTGAAAAGTTTCAATGGGAATGGGAAGAATTGGGACGAAAATTGGAAAACTTTTCAGGGACTTTGATAAAATTTCAACTGGAATTTTAGCAAATTTGATGTGAAATTGTAAACATGTTGAGGTGGATTTGGAAAATTCTAGAGAAAAGTTTGATACTTGCAACAGGATTTCAACAATGTTGAGAGGGATATGAAAAGTTTGAATGGGAATGTGAAGAATTGGGACGAAAATTGGAAAATTTTGAAGGGACTTTGAAAAAATTTCAACTGGAATTTTAGCAATTTTGACGGGAAATTGTAAACATGTTGACGTGGATTTGGAAAATTCTAGAGAGAATTTTAAAAGCTTCATCAGGGTTTCAACCATTTTGAGAGGGATTTGAAAAGTTTCAAAGGGGAATGTGAAGAATTGGGACGAAAATTGGAAAATTATGAAGGGACTTTGAAAAAATTTTAACTGGAATTTTAGCAATTTTGATGTGAAATTGTAAACATGTTGAGGTGGATTTGGAAAATTCTATAGAGAATTTTCAAACTTTCAACAGGATTTCAACAATTTTGAGAGTGATTTGAAAAGTTTCAATGGGAATGGGAAGAATTGGGACGAAAACTGGAAAATTTTTCAGGGACTTTGATAAAATTTCAACTGGAATTTTAGCAATTTTGACGTGAAATTGTAAACATGTTGAGGTGGATTTGGAAAATTCTAGAGAGAATTTTAAAAGCTTCAACAGCGTTTCAACAATTTTGAAAGGGATTTGAAAACTTTCAATGGGAATGGGACGAATTGGGACAAAAACTGGAAAATTTTTCAGGGACTTTGAAAAAATTTCAACTGGAATTTTAGCAATTTTGACGTGAAATTGTAAACATGTGGACATGGATTTTGAAAATTCTAGAGAGAAGTTTCAAGCTTTCAACAGCATTTCAACAATGTTGAGAGGGATTTGAAAAGTTTCAATGGGAATGGGAAGAATTGGGACGGAAACTGGAAAATTTTTCAGGGACTTTGAAAAAATTTCAACTGGAATTTTACCAATTTTGACGTGAAATTGTAAACATGTTGAGGTAGTTTTGAAAATTCTAGAGAGAATTTTAAAAGCTTCAACAGGGTTTCAACCGTTTTGAGAGGGATTTGAAAAGTTTCAATGGGAATGTGAAGAATTGGGATGAAAACTGGAAAATTTTTCAGGGACTTTGAAAAAATTTCAACTGGAATTTTACCAATTTTGACGTGAAATTGTAAACATGTGGACATGGATTTTGAAAATTCTAGAGAGAAGTTTCAAGCTTTCAACAGCATTTCAACAATGTTGAGAGGGATTTGAAAAGTTTCAATGGGAATGTGAAGAATTGGGACGAAAACTGGAAAATTTTGAAGGGACTTTGAAAAAATTTCAACTGGAATTTTAGCAATTTTGACGTGAAGTTGTAAACATGTTGAGGTGGATTTGGAAAATTCTAGAGAGAAGTTTCAAGCTTTCAACAGGATTTCAACCGTTTTGAGAGGGATTTGAAAAGTTTCAGTTGGAATGTGAAGAATTGGGACGAAAATTGGTAAGTTTTTCAGGGACTTTGAAAAAATTTCAACTGGAATTTTAGCAATTTTGATGTGAAATTGTAAATATGTTTAGGTGTATTTGGAAAATTCTAGAGAGAATTTTAAAAGCTTCCTCAGGGTTTCCACCATTTTGAGAGGGATTTGAAAAGTTTCAGTGGGAATGTGAAGAATTGGGACGAAAATTGGAAAATTTTTCAGGGACTTTGAAAAAATTTCAACTGGAATTTTAGCAATTTTGACGTGAAATTGTAAACATGTGGACATGGATTTTGAAAATTCTAGAGAGAAGTTTCAAACTTTCAACAGGATTTCAACAATGTTGAGAGGGATTTGAAAAGTTTCAATGGGAATGGGAAGAATTGGGACGAAAATTGGAAAATTTTTCAGGGACATTGAAAAAATTTCAACTGGAATTTTACCAATTTTGACGTGAAATTGTAAACATGTTGAGGTAGTTTTGGAAAATTCTAGAGAGAATTTTAAAAGCTTCAGCATGGTTTCAGCCGTTTTGAGAGGGATTTGAAAAGTTTCAATGGGAATGGGAAGAATTGGGACGAAAATTGGAAAACTTTTCAGGGACTTTGTTAAAATTTCAAGTGGAATTTTAGCAATTTTGACGTGAAATTGTAAACATGTTGAGGTGGATTTGGAAAATTCTAGAGAGAATTTTAAGAGCTTCATCAGGGTTTCAACCATTTTTAGAGGGATTTGAAAAGTTTCAATGGGAATGTGAAGAATTGGGACGAAAATTGGAAAATTTTTCTGGGACTTTGAAAAAATTTAGACTGGAATTTTAGCAATTTTGATGTGAAATTGTAAACATGTTGAGGTGGATTTGGAAAATTCTAGAGAGAATTTTAAAAGCTTCAACAGGATTTCAACCATTTTTAGAGGGATTTGAAAATTTTCAATGGGAATGGGAAGAATTGGGACAAAAATTGGGAAATTTTGAAGGGACTTTGAAAAAATTTCAACTGGAATTTTAGGAAATTTGATGTGAAATTGTAAACATGTTGAGGTGGATTTGGAAAATTCTAGAGAAAAGTTTGATACTTGCAACAGGATTTCAACAATGTTGAGAGGGATATGAAAAGTTTGAATGGGAATGTGAAGAATTGGGACGAAAATTGGAAAATTTTGAAGGGACTTTGAAAAAATTTCAACTGGAATTTTAGCAATTTTGACGGGAAATTGTAAACATGTTGAGGTGGATTTGGAAAATTCTAGAGAGAATTTTAAAAGCTTCATCAGGGTTTCAACCATTTTGAGAGGGATTTGAAAAGTTTCAAAGGGGAATGTGAAGAATTGGGACGAAAATTGGAAAATTATGAAGGGACTTTGAAAAAATTTTAACTGGAATTTTAGCAATTTTGATGTGAAATTGTAAACATGTTGAGGTGGATTTGGAAAATTCTATAGAGAATTTTCAAACTTTCAACAGGATTTCAACAATTTTGAGAGGGATTTGAAAAGTTTCAATGGGAATGGGAAGAATTGGGACGAAAACTGGAAAATTTTTCAGGGACTTTGAAAAAATTTCAACTGGAATTTTAGCAATTTTGACGTGAAATTGTAAACATGTTGAGGTGGATTTGGAAAATTCTAGAGAGAAGTTTCAAACTTTCAACAGGATTTCAACAATTTTGAGAGGGATTTGAAAAGTTTCAATGGGAATGGGAAGAATTGGGACGAAAACTGGAAAATTTTTCAGGGACTTTGAAAAAATTTCAACTGGAATTTTAGCAATTTTGACGTGAAATTGTAAACATGTTGAGGTGGATTTGGAAAAGTCGAGAGAAATTTTAAACGCTTCAACAGCGTTTCAACAATTTTGAAAGGGATTTGAAAAGTTTCAATGGGAATGGGACGAATTGGGACAAAAATTGGAAAATTTTTCAGGGACTTTGAAAAAATTTCAACTGGAATTTTAGCCATTTTGAATTGAAATTGTAATCATGTTGAAGTGGACGTTGAAAATTTAGATAGAATTTTAAACGCTTCAACAGAATTTCCACAATTTTGAGAGGGATTTGAAAAGTTTTAATAGGTATGGGTAGATTTGGGACGAAAACTGGAAAATTTTTCAGGGACTTTGAAAAAATTTCAACTGGAATTTTAGCAATTTTGACGTGAAATTTTAAACATGTTGAAGTGGATTTTGAAAATTCTATAGAGAATTTTCAAACTTTCAACAGGATTTCAACAATTTTGAGAGGGATTTGAAAAGTTTCAATGGGAATGTGAAGAATTGGGACGAAAACTGGAAAATTTTTCTGGGACTTTGATAAAATTCCAACTGGAATTTTAGCAATTTTGACGTGAAATTGTAAACATGTTGAGGTGGATTTGGAAAATTCTAGAGAGAATTTTAAAAGCTTCAACAGCGTTTCAACAATTTTGAAAGGGATTTGAAAACTTTCAATGGGAATGGGACGAATTGGGACAAAAACTGGAAAATTTTTCAGGGACTTTGAAAAAATTTCAACTGGAATTTTACCAATTTTGACGTGAAATTGTAAACATGTGGACATGGATTTTGAAAATTCTAGAGAGAAGTTTCAAGCTTTCAACAGCATTTCAACAATGTTGAGAGGGATTTGAAAAGTTTCAATGGGAATGGGAAGAATTGGGACGGAAACTGGAAAATTTTTCAGGGACTTTGAAAAAATTTCAACTGGAATTTTAGCAATTTTGACGTGAAATTGTAAACATGTTGAGGTGGATTTGGAAAATTCTAGAGAGAAGTTTCAAACTTTCAACAGGATTTCAACAATTTTGAGAGGGATTTGAAAAGTTTCAATGGGAATGGGAAGAATTGGGACGAAAACTGGAAAATTTTTCAGGGACTTTGAAAAAATTTCAACTGGAATTTTACCAATTTTGACGTGAAATTGTAAACATGTTGAGGTGGATTTGGAAAAGTCGAGAGAAATTTTAAACGCTTCAACA
Source organism: Streptopelia decaocto (assembly GCF_964273445.1). Classification (NCBI taxonomy): domain Eukaryota; kingdom Metazoa; phylum Chordata; class Aves; order Columbiformes; family Columbidae; genus Streptopelia; species Streptopelia decaocto. The sequence continues at coordinate 55,838 of NW_028117130.1, forward strand.
GCGTTTCAACAATTTTGAAAGGGATTTGAAAAGTTTCAATGGGAATGGGACGAATTGGGACAAAAATTGGAAAATTTTTCAGGGACTTTGAAAAAATTTCAACTGGAATTTTAGCCATTTTGAATTGAAATTGTAATCATGTTGAAGTGGACGTTGAAAATTTAGATAGAATTTTAAACGCTTCAACAGAATTTCCACAATTTTGAGAGGGATTTGAAAAGTTTTAATAGGTATGGGTAGATTTGGGACGAAAACTGGAAAATTTTTCAGGGACTTTGAAAAAATTTCAACTGGAATTTTAGCAATTTTGACGTGAAATTGTAAACATGTTGAGGTAGTTTTGGAAAATTCTAGAGAGAATTTTAAAAGCTTCAACAGGGTTTCAACCGTTTTGAGAGGGATTTGAAAAGTTTCAATGGGAATGGGAAGAATTGGGACGAAAATTGGAAAATTTTTCTGGGACTTTGAAAAAATTTCAACTGGAATTTTAGCAATTTTGACGTGAAATTGTAAACATGTTGCGAGAATGTCAAAAGATTCACCGGGAATTCCAAAATGTTGAAAAAAAAACTCGAAGCATGTCAACATTGATTTCATGATTCTCAACTGGAGTTTTAGAGATTTTGACGTGAAATTGCCAAAATCTTTTCGGGGATTTGGAAAACTTTACGGAATGTCAAAAGTTTCACCGGGAATTCCAAAATGTTGAAAAAAAACTCGAAACATGTCAACATTGATTTCATGATTCTCAACTGGAGTTTTAGAGATTTTGACGTGAAATTGACGGGGATTTGGAAAACTTTACGGAATGTAAAAAATTTCACCGGGATTACCAAAATGTTGAAAAAAACTCGAAACATGTCAACATTGATTTTATGATTCTCAACTGCAGTTTCAGAGATTTTGACGGGAAAGTTTCACCACTTTGACGGGTAATCGGAATATTTTCCGAAAATTTCAAATGTTTCCCCGGGATTTCCAGAATGTTGAAAAAAACCTCGAAACATGTCAACATTGATTTTATGATTCTCAACTGGAGTTTTAGACATTCTGATGTGAAAGTTTCACCATTTTGTCGGGGATTTGGAATGTTTTCTGAAAATTTCAAATGTTCCCCGGGATTTCCAAAATGTTGAAAAATACCTCGAAACATGTCAACATTGATTTTATGTTTCTCAAAAGGAGTTTCAGAGATTTTGACGTGAAAGTATCAAAATCTTGTCGGCGATTTGAAACTTTGCAGGAATGTCAGAAGTTTCACCGGCATTTCCAAATGGTCGAAAAGAACTCGAAACATGTCAACATTCATTTTATGATTCTCAATTGGAGTTTTACAGATTCTGACGTGAAAGTGTCAAAGTCTTGTCGGGGATTTGGAAAACTTTGCGAGAATGCCAAAAGTTTCACCGGGTTTACCAAAATGTTGAAAAAAACCTCGAAACATGTCAACATTGATTTTATGTTTCTCAAAACGAGTTTTAGAGATTTTGACGTGAAAGTGTCAAAGTCTTGTCGGGGATTTGGAAAACTTTGCGAGAATGTCAAAAGTTTCACTGGGATTACCAAAATGTTGAAAAAAAAACTCCAAACATGTCAACATTGATTTTATGTTTCTCATAATGAGTTTTAGAGATTTTGAAGTGAAAGTGTCAAAGTCTTGTCGGGGATATGGAAAACTTTGCGAGACTTTCAAAAGTTTCACCGGGATTTCCAAATGGTCGAAAAGAAATCGAAACATGTCAAGATTGATTTTATGATTCTCAAAACGAGTTTTAGAGATTTTGACGTGAAAGTGTCAAAGTCTTGTCGGGGATTTGGAAAACTTTGCGAGAATGTCAAAAGTTTCACCGGGATTACCAAAATGTTGAAAAAAAAACTCCAAACATGTCAAGATTGATTTTATGTTTCTCAAAACGAGTTTTAGAGATTTTGACGTGAAAGTGTCAAAATCTTTTCGGGGATTTGGAAACCTTTACGGAATGTCAAAAGTTTCACCGGGATTACCAAAATGTTGGAAAAAACCTCGAAACACGTCGACATTGATTTTAAGAATCTCCACTGGAATTTTAGAGATTTTTACGTGAAAATGTCGAAATCTTGTCGGGGATTTGAAAAACCTTCGAAAATGTTAAAAGTTTCACCGGGAATTCCAAAATGTTGAAAAAACCCCGAAACATGTCAACATTGATTTTATGATTCTCAAATGGAGTTTTAGAGATTTTGACGTGAAAGTGTCAAAACCTTATCGGGGATTTGGAAAACTTTGCGAGAATGTCAAAATTTTCACCGGGAATTCCAAAATGTTGTAAAAAACTAAAAACATGTCAACATTGATTTCATGATTCTCAACTATTTCAGAGATTTTGACGTGAAAGTGTCAAAACCTTATCGGGGATTTGGAAAACTTTGCGAGAATGTCAAAAGTTTCACCGGGATTACCAATATGTTGAAAAAAAAACTCGAAACATGTCAACATTGATTTTATGATTCTCAACTGGAGTTTTAGACATTCTGATGTGAATGTGTCACCATTTTGTCGGGGATTTGGAAAATTTCCGGAGAATTTCAAAAGATTCACCGGGATTTCCAAAAAGTTGGAAAAAACTCTAACCATGTCAACATTGCTTTACAGAATCTCCACTGGCGTTTTAGAGATTTTGACGTGAAAGTGTCACCATTTTGTCGGGGATTTGGAATGTTTTCTGAAAATTTCAAATGTTCCCCGGGATTTCCAAAATGTTGAAAAATACCTAGAAACATGTCAACTTTGCTTTTATGTTTCTCAAAAGGAGTTTCAGAGATTTTGACGTGAAAGTATCAAAATCTTGTCGGCGATTTGAAACTTTGCAGGAAATTCAGAAGTTTCACCGAGATTTCCAAATGGTCGAAAAGAACTCGAAACATGTCAGCATTGATTTTATGATTCTCAATTGGAGTTTTACAGATTCTGACGTGAAAGTGTCAAAGTCTTGTCGGGGATTTGGAAAACTTTGCGAGAATGTCAAAAGTTTCACCTGGATTACCAAAATGTTGAAAAAAACCTCGAAACATGTCAACATTGATTTTATGTTTCTCAAAACGAGTTTTAGAGATTTTGACGTGAAAGTGTCAAAACCTTATCGGGGATTTGGAAAACTTTACGGAATGTAAAAAGATTCACCGGGATTACCAAAATGTTGAAAAAAAAAAACTGCAAACATGTCAACATTGATCTTATGTTTCTCAAAACGAGTTTTAGAGATTTTGACGTGAAATTGTCAAAATCTTTTCGGGGATTTGGAAAACTTTACGGAATGTAAAAAGTTTCACCGGGATTTCCAAAAGGTCGAAAAGAACTCGAAACATGTCAACAATGATTTTATGATTCTCAAACGGAGTTTTAGACATTCTGGAGTGAAAGTGTCACCATTTTGTCGGGGATTTGGAAAATTTCCGGAGAATTTCAAAAGATTCACCGGGATTTCCAAAAAGTTGGAAAAAGCTCTAAACATGTCACCATTGCTTTACAGAATCTCCACTGGAGTTTTAGAGATTTTGACGTGAAAGTGTCACCATTTTGTCGGGGATTTGGAATGTTTTCTGAAAATTTCAAATGTTCCCCGGGATTTCCAAAATGTTGAAAAAAACCTCGAAACATGTCAACATTGATTTTTATGTTTCTCAAAAGAAGTTTCAGAGATTTTTCCGTGAAAATGTCGAAATCTTGTCGGGGATTTGAAAAACCTTCGAAAATGTTTAAAGTTTCACCGGGAATTCCAAAATGTTGAAAAAACCTCGAAACATGTCAACATTGATTTTATGATTCTCAAATGGAGTTTTAGAGATTTTGACGTGAAAGTGTCAAAACCTTATCGGGGATTTGGAAAACTTTGCGAGAATGTCAAAATTTTCACCGGGAATTCCAAAATGTTGTAAAAAACTAAAAACATGTCAACATTGATTTCATGATTCTCAACTATTTCAGAGATTTTGACGTGAAAGTGTCACCATTTTGTCGGGGACTCGGAATCTTTTCTGAAAATTTCAAATGTTCCCCGGGATTTCCAAAATGTTGAAAAAAAAACTCGAAACATGTCAACATTGATTTCATGATTCTCAACTGGAGTTTTAGAGATTTTGACGTGAAATTGTCGGGGATTTGGAAAACTTTACGGAATGTAAAAAATTTCACCGGGATTACCAAAATGTTGAAAAAAAACTCGAAACATGTCAACATTGATTTTATGATACTCAACTGGAGTTTCAGAGATTTTGACGGGAAAGTTTTACCACTCTGACCGGTATTTGGAATATTTTCCGAAAATTTCAAATGTTTTACCAGGATTTCCAAAATGTTGAAAAAAACCTCGAAACTTGTCAACATTGATTTTATGATTCTCAAAACGAGTTTTAGGGATTTTGGCGTGAAATTGTCAAAATCTTTTCGGGGATTTGGAAAACTTTACGGAATGTAAAAAGTTTCACCGGGATTACCAAAATGTTGAAAAATACCTCGAAACATGTCAACATTGATTTTATGTTTCTCAAAAGGAGTTTCAGAGATTTTGACGTGAAAGTATCAAAATCTTGTCGGCGATTTGAAACTTTGCAGGAATGTCAGAAGTTTCACCGAGATTTCCAAATGGTCGAAAAGAACTCGAAACATGTCAGCATTGATTTTATGATTCTCAATTGGAGTTTTACAGATTCTGACGTGAAAGTGTCAAAGTCTTGTCGGGGATTTGGAAAACTTTGCGAGAATGTCAAAAGTTTCACCGGGATTACCAAAATGTTAAAAAAAACCCTCGAAACATGTCAACATTGATTTTATGTTTCTCAAAACGAGTTTTAGAGATTTTGACGTGAAATTGACGGGGATTTGGAAAACTTTACGGAATGTAAAAAATTTCACCGGGATTACCAAAATGTTGAAAAAAAACTCGAAACATGTCAACATTGATTTTATGATTCTCAACTGCAGTTTCAGAGATTTTGACGGGAAAGTTTCACTACTTTGACGGGTATTTGGAATATTTTCGGAAAATTTAAAATTTTTCCCCGGGGATTTCCAGAATGTTGAAAAAAACCTCGAAACATGTCAACATTGATTTTATGATTCTCAACTGGAGTTTTAGACATTCTGATGTGAAAGTGTCACCATTTTGTAGGGGATTTGGAAAATTTCCGGAGAATTTCAAAAGATTCACCGGGATTTCCAAAAAGTTGGAAAAAACTCTAAACATGTCAACATTGCTTTACAGAATCTCCACTGGCGTTTTAGAAATTTTGACGTGAAAGTGTCACCATTTTGTCGGGGATTTGGAATGTTTTCTGAAAATTTCAAATGTTCCCCGGGATTTCCAAAATGTTGAAAAATACCTCGAAACATGTCAACATTGATTTTATGTTTCTCAAAAGGAGTTTCAGAGATTTTGACGTGAAAGTGTCAAAGTCTTGTCGGGGATATGGAAAACTTTGCGAGACTTTCAAAAGTTTCACCGGGATTTCCAAATGGTCGAAAAGAACTCGAAACATGTCAACATTCATTTTATGATTCTCAATTGGAGTTTTACAGATTCTGACGTGAAAGTGTCAAAGTCTTGTCGGGGATTTGGAAAACTTCGCGAGAATGTCAAAAGTTTCACCGGGATTAACAAAATGTTGAAAAAAAACCTCGAAACATGTCAAGATTGATTTTATGTTTCTCAAAACGAGTTTTAGAGATTTTGACGTGAAATTGTCAAAATCTTTTCGGGGATTTGGAAAACTTTACGGAATGTCAAAAGTTTCACCGGGATTACCAAAATGTTGAAAAAAAAACTCCAAATATGTCAAGATTGATTTTATGTTTCTCAAAACGAGTTTTAGAGATTTTGACGTGAAAGTGTCAAAGTCTTGTCGGGGATTTGGAAAACTTTGCGAGAATGTCAAAAGTTTCACCGGGATTACCAAAATGTTGAAAAAAAAACTGCAAACATGTCAACATTGATTTTATGTTTCTCAAAACGAGTTTTAGAGATTTTGACGTGAAAGTGTCACCATTTTGTCGGGGACTCGGAATCTTTTCTGAAAATTTCAAATGTTCCCCGGGATTTCCAAATTGTTGAAAAAAAAACTCGAAACATGTCAACATTGATTTCATGATTCTCAACTGGAGTTTTAGAGCTTTTGACGTGAAATTGTCGGGGATTTGGAAAACTTTACGGAATGTAAAAAATTTCACCGGGATTACCAAAATGTTGAAAAAAAACTCGAAACATGTCAACATTGATTTTATGATACTCAACTGGAGTTTCAGAGATTTTGACGGGAAAGTTTTACCACTCTGACCGGTATTTGGAATATTTTCCGAAAATTTCAAATGTTTTACCAGGATTTCCAAAATGTTGAAAAAAACCTCGAAACTTGTCAACATTGATTTTATGATTCTCAAAACGAGTTTTAGAGATTTTGACGTGAAATTGTCAAAATCTTTTCGGGGATTTGGAAAACTTTACGGAATGTCAAAAGTTTCACCGGGATTACCAAAATGTTGAAAAATACCTCGAAACATGTCAACATTGATTTTATGTTTCTCAAAAGGAGTTTCAGAGATTTTGACGTGAAAGTATCAAAATCTTGTCGGCGATTTGAAACTTTGCAGGAATGTCAGAAGTTTCACCGAGATTTCCAAATGGTCGAAAAGAACTCGAAACATGTCAGCATTGATTTTATGATTCTCAATTGGAGTTTTACAGATTCTGACGTGAAAGTGTCAAAGTCTTGTCGGGGATTTGGAAAACTTTGCGAGAATGCCAAAAGTTTCACCGGGATTACCAAAATGTTGAAAAAAACCTCGAAACATGTCACCATTGCTTTACAGAATCTCCACTGGAGTTTTAGAGATTTTGAAGTGAAAGTGTCACCATTTTGTCGGGGACTCGGAATCTTTTCTGAAAACTTCAAATGTTCCCCGGGATTTCCAAAATGTTGAAAAAAACCTCGAAACATGTCAACATTGATTTTATGTTTCGCAAAAGAAGTTTCAGAGATTTTTACGTGAAAATGTCGAAATCATGTCGGGGATTTGAAAACCTTCGAAAATGTTAAAAGTTTCACCGGGAATTCCAAAATGTTGAAAAATACCTCGAAACATGTCAACATTGATTTTATGTTTCTCAAAACGAGTTTTAGAGATTTTGACGTGAAATTGTCAAAATCTTTTCGGGGATTTGGAAAACTTTACGGAATGTAAAAAGTTTCACCGGGATTACCAAAATGTTGAAAAAAAAACTCCAAACATGTCAACATTGATTTTATGCTTCTCAAAACGAGTTTTAGAGATTTTGACGTGAAAGTGTCAAAGTCTTGTCGGGGATTTGGAAAACTTTGCGAGACTGTGAAAGTTTCACCGGGATTACCAAAATGTTGAAAAAAAAACTGCAAACATGTCAACATTGATTTTATGTCTCTCAAAACGAGTTTTAGAGATTTTGACGTGAAAGTGTCAAAGTCTTGTCGGGGACTTGGAAAACTTTGCGAGACTTTCAAAAGTTTCACCGGGAATTCCAAAATGTTGAAAAAAACTCGAAACATGTCAACATTGATTTCATGATTCTCAACTGGAGTTTTAGAGATTTTGACGTGAAATTGACGGGGATTTGGAAAACTTTACGGAACGTAAAAAATTTCACCGGGATTACCAAAATGTTGAAAAAAAACTCGAAACATGTCAACATTGATTTTATGATTCTCAACTGCAGTTTCAGAGATTTTGACGGGAAAGTTTCACTACTTTGACGGGTATTTGGAATATTTTCGGAAAATTTAAAATTTTTCCCCGGGGATTTCCAGAATGTTGAAAAAAACCTCGAAACATGTCAACATTGATTTTATGATTCTCAACTGGAGTTTTAGACATTCTGATGTGAAAGTGTCACCATTTTGTAGGGGATTTGGAAAATTTCCGGAGAATTTCAAAAGATTCACCGGGATTTCCAAAAAGTTGGAAAAAACTCTAAACATGTCAACATTGCTTTACAGAATCTCCACTGGCGTTTTAGAAATTTTGACGTGAAAGTGTCACCATTTTGTCGGGGATTTGGAATGTTTTCTGAAAATTTCAAATGTTCCCCGGGATTTCCAAAATGTTGAAAAATACCTCGAAACATGTCAACATTGATTTTATGTTTCTCAAAAGGAGTTTCAGAGATTTTGACGTGAAAGTGTCAAAGTCTTGTCGGGGATATGGAAAACTTTGCGAGACTTTCAAAAGTTTCACCGGGATTTCCAAATGGTCGAAAAGAACTCGAAACATGTCAACATTCATTTTATGATTCTCAACTGGAGTTTTACAGATTCTGACGTGAAAGTGTCAAAGTCTTGTCGGGGACTTGGAAAACTTTGCGAGACTTTCAAAAGTTGCACCGGGAATTCCAAAATGTTGAAAAAACCCCGAAACATGTCAACATTGATTTTATGATTCTCAAATGGAGTTTTAGAGATTTTGACGTGAAAGTGTCAAAACCTTATCGGGGATTTGGAAAACTTTGCGAGAATGTCAAAAGTTTCACTGGGAATTCCAAAATGTTGTAAAAAACTAAAAACATGTCAACATTGATTTCATGATTCTCAACTGGAGTTTCAGAGATTTTTGACGTGAAAGTGTCAAAACCTTATCGGGGATGTGGAAAACTTTGCCGGAATGTCAAAAGTTTCACCGGGATTACCAAAATGTTGAAAAAAAAACTCGAAACATGTCAACATTGATTTTATGACTCTCAACTGGAGTTTTAGACATTCTGATGTGAATGTGTCACCTTTTTGTCGGGGATTTGGAAAATTTCCGGAGAATTTCAAAAGATTCACCGGGATTTCCAAAAAGTTGGAAAAAACTCTAACCATGTCAACATTGCTTTACAGAATCTCCACTGGCGTTTTAGAGATTTTGACGTGAAAGTGTCACCATTTTGTCGGGGACTCGGAATCTTTTCTGAAAATTTCAAATGTTCCCCGGGATTTCCAAAATGTTGAAAAAAAAACTCGAAACATGTCAACATTGATTTCATGATTCTCAACTGGAGTTTTAGAGATTTTGACGTGAAAGTGTCAAAACCTTATCGGGGATTTGGAAAACTTTGCGAGAATGTCAAAAGTTTCACTGGGAATTCCAAAATGTTGTAAAAAACTAAAAACATGTCAACATTGATTTCATGATTCTCAACTGGAGTTTCAGAGATTTTTGACGTGAAAGTGTCAAAACCTTATCGGGGATGTGGAAAACTTTGCCGGAATGTCAAAAGTTTCACCGGGATTACCAAAATGTTGAAAAAAAAACTCGAAACATGTCAACATTGATTTTATGACTCTCAACTGGAGTTTTAGACATTCTGATGTGAATGTGTCACCTTTTTGTCGGGGATTTGGAAAATTTCCGGAGAATTTCAAAAGATTCACCGGGATTTCCAAAAAGTTGGAAAAAACTCTAACCATGTCAACATTGCTTTACAGAATCTCCACTGGCGTTTTAGAGATTTTGACGTGAAAGTGTCACCATTTTGTCGGGGACTCGGAATCTTTTCTGAAAATTTCAAATGTTCCCCGGGATTTCCAAAATGTTGAAAAATACCTCGAAACATGTCAACATTGATTTTATGTTTCTCAAAAGGAGTTTCAGAGATTTTGACGTGAAAGTGTCAAAGTCTTGTCGGGGATATGGAAAACTTTGCGAGACTTTCAAAAGTTTCACCGGGATTTCCAAATGGTCGAAAAGAACTCGAAACATGTCAACATTCATTTTATGATTCTCAATTGGAGTTTTACAGATTCTGACGTGAAAGTGTCAAAGTCTTGTCGGGGATTTGGAAAACTTTGCGAGAATGTCAAAAGTTTCACCGGGATTACCAAAATGTTAAAAAAAAACCTCGAAACATGTCAACATTGATTTTATGTTTCTCAAAACGAGTTTTAGAGATTTTGACGTGAAATTGTCAAAATCTTTTCGGGGATTTGGAAAACTTTACGGAATGTAAAAAGTTTCACCGGGATTACCAAAATGTTGAAAAAAAAACTCGAAACATGTCAACATTGATTTTATGCTTCTCAAAACGAGTTTTAGAGATTTTGACGTGAAAGTGTCAAAGTCTTGTCGGGGATTTGGAAAACTTTGCGAGAATGTCAAAAGTTTCACCGGGATTACCAAAATGTTGAAAAAAAAACTCCAAACATGTCAACATTGATTTTATGTTTCTCAAAACGAGTTTTAGAGATTTTGACGTGAAAGTGTCAAAGTCTTGTCGAGGATTTGGAAAACTTTGCGAGAATGTCAAACGTTTCACCGGGACTTCCAAATGGTCGAAAAGAACTCGAAACATGTCAACATTGATTTTATGATTCTCAACTGGAGTTTTAGACATTCTGATGTGAAAGTGTCACCTTTTTGTCGGGGATTTGGAAAATTTCCGGAGAATTGCAAAAGTTTCACCGGGATTACCAAAATATTGAATAGAAACTCGAAACATGTCAACATTGATTTTATGATTCTCAAATGGAGTTTTAGACATTCTGATGTGAAAGTGTCACCTTTTTGTCGGGGATTTGGAAAGCTTTGCGACAGTGTCAAAAGTTTCACCCGGGATTTCCAAAATGTTTGAAAAAACCTCGAAACACGTCGACATTGATTTTAAGAATCTCCACTGGAATTTTAGAGATTTTTACGTGAAAATGTCGAAATCTTGTCGGGGATTTGAAAAACCTTCGAAAATGTTAAAAGTTTCACCGGGAATTCCAAAATGTTGAAAAAACCCCGAAACATGTCAACATTGATTTTATGATTCTCAAATGGAGTTTTAGAGATTTTGACGTGAAAGTGTCAAAACCTTATCGGGGATTTGGAAAACTTTGCGAGAATGTCAAAAGTTTCACTGGGAATTCCAAAATGTTGTAAAAAACTAAAAACATGTCAACATTGATTTCATGATTCTCAACTGGAGTTTCAGAGATTTTTGACGTGAAAGTGTCAAAACCTTATCGGGGATGTGGAAAACTTTGCCGGAATGTCAAAAGTTTCACCGGGATTACCAAAATGTTGAAAAAAAAACTCGAAACATGTCAACATTGATTTTATGACTCTCAACTGGAGTTTTAGACATTCTGATGTGAATGTGTCACCTTTTTGTCGGGGATTTGGAAAATTTCCGGAGAATTTCAAAAGATTCACCGGGATTTCCAAAAAGTTGGAAAAAACTCTAACCATGTCAACATTGCTTTACAGAATCTCCACTGGCGTTTTAGAGATTTTGACGTGAAAGTGTCACCATTTTGTCGGGGACTCGGAATCTTTTCTGAAAATTTCAAATGTTCCCCGGGATTTCCAAAATGTTGAAAAAAAAACTCGAAACATGTCAACATTGATTTCATGATTCTCAACTGGAGTTTTAGAGATTTTGACGTGAAAGTGTCAAAACCTTATCGGGGATTTGGAAAACTTTGCGAGAATGTCAAAAGTTTCACTGGGAATTCCAAAATGTTGTAAAAAACTAAAAACATGTCAACATTGATTTCATGATTCTCAACTGGAGTTTCAGAGATTTTTGACGTGAAAGTGTCAAAACCTTATCGGGGATTTGGAAAACTTTGCCGGAATGTCAAAAGTTTCACCGGGATTACCAAAATGTTGAAAAAAAAACTCGAAACATGTCAACATTGATTTTATGACTCTCAACTGGAGTTTTAGACATTCTGATGTGAATGTGTCACCTTTTTGTCGGGGATTTGGAAAATTTCCGGAGAATTTCAAAAGATTCACCGGGATTTCCAAAAAGTTGGAAAAAACTCTAACCATGTCAACATTGCTTTACAGAATCTCCACTGGCGTTTTAGAGATTTTGACGTGAAAGTGTCACCATTTTGTCGGGGACTCGGAATCTTTTCTGAAAATTTCAAATGTTACCCGGGATTTCCAAAATGTTGAAAAATACCTCGAAACATGTCAACATTGATTTTATGTTTCTCAAAAGGAGTTTCAGAGATTTTGACGTGAAAGTGTCAAAGTCTTGTCGGGGATATGGAAAACTTTGCGAGACTTTCAAAAGTTTCACCGGGATTTCCAAATGGTCGAAAAGAACTCGAAACATGTCAACATTCATTTTATGATTCTCAATTGGAGTTTTACAGATTCTGACGTGAAAGTGTCAAAGTCTTGTCGGGGATTTGGAAAACTTTGCGAGAATGTCAAAAGTTTCACCGGGATTACCAAAATGTTAAAAAAAAACCTCGAAACATGTCAACATTGATTTTATGTTTCTCAAAACGAGTTTTAGAGATTTTGACGTGAAATTGTCAAAATCTTTTCGGGGATTTGGAAAACTTTACGGAATGTAAAAAGTTTCACCGGGATTACCAAAATGTTGAAAAAAAAACTCGAAACATGTCAACATTGATTTTATGCTTCTCAAAACGAGTTTTAGAGATTTTGACGTGAAAGTGTCAAAGTCTTGTCGGGGATTTGGAAAACTTTGCGAGAATGTCAAAAGTTTCACCGGGATTACCAAAATGTTGAAAAAAAAACTCCAAACATGTCAACATTGATTTTATGTTTCTCAAAACGAGTTTTAGAGATTTTGACGTGAAAGTGTCAAAGTCTTGTCGAGGATTTGGAAAACTTTGCGAGAATGTCAAACGTTTCACCGGGACTTCCAAATGGTCGAAAAGAACTCGAAACATGTCAACATTGATTTTATGATTCTCAACTGGAGTTTTAGACATTCTGATGTGAAAGTGTCACCTTTTTGTCGGGGATTTGGAAAATTTCCGGAGAATTGCAAAAGTTTCACCGGGATTACCAAAATATTGAATAGAAACTCGAAACATGTCAACATTGATTTTATGATTCTCAAATGGAGTTTTAGACATTCTGATGTGAAAGTGTCACCTTTTTGTCGGGGATTTGGAAAGCTTTGCGACAGTGTCAAAAGTTTCACCCGGGATTTCCAAAATGTTTGAAAAAACCTCGAAACACGTCGACATTGATTTTAAGAATCTCCACTGGAATTTTAGAGATTTTTACGTGAAAATGTCGAAATCTTGTCGGGGATTTGAAAAACCTTCGAAAATGTTAAAAGTTTCACCGGGAATTCCAAAATGTTGAAAAAACCCCGAAACATGTCAACATTGATTTTATGATTCTCAAATGGAGTTTTAGAGATTTTGACGTGAAAGTGTCAAAACCTTATCGGGGATTTGGAAAACTTTGCGAGAATGTCAAAAGTTTCACTGGGAATTCCAAAATGTTGTAAAAAACTAAAAACATGTCAACATTGATTTCATGATTCTCAACTGGAGTTTCAGAGATTTTTGACGTGAAAGTGTCAAAACCTTATCGGGGATGTGGAAAACTTTGCCGGAATGTCAAAAGTTTCACCGGGATTACCAAAATGTTGAAAAAAAAACTCGAAACATGTCAACATTGATTTTATGACTCTCAACTGGAGTTTTAGACATTCTGATGTGAATGTGTCACCTTTTTGTCGGGGATTTGGAAAATTTCCGGAGAATTTCAAAAGATTCACCGGGATTTCCAAAAAGTTGGAAAAAACTCTAACCATGTCAACATTGCTTTACAGAATCTCCACTGGCGTTTTAGAGATTTTGACGTGAAAGTGTCACCATTTTGTCGGGGACTCGGAATCTTTTCTGAAAATTTCAAATGTTCCCCGGGATTTCCAAAATGTTGAAAAAAAAACTCGAAACATGTCAACATTGATTTCATGATTCTCAACTGGAGTTTTAGAGATTTTGACGTGAAAGTGTCAAAACCTTATCGGGGATTTGGAAAACTTTGCGAGAATGTCAAAAGTTTCACTGGGAATTCCAAAATGTTGTAAAAAACTAAAAACATGTCAACATTGATTTCATGATTCTCAACTGGAGTTTCAGAGATTTTTGACGTGAAAGTGTCAAAACCTTATCGGGGATTTGGAAAACTTTGCCGGAATGTCAAAAGTTTCACCGGGATTACCAAAATGTTGAAAAAAAAACTCGAAACATGTCAACATTGATTTTATGACTCTCAACTGGAGTTTTAGACATTCTGATGTGAATGTGTCACCTTTTTGTCGGGGATTTGGAAAATTTCCGGAGAATTTCAAAAGATTCACCGGGATTTCCAAAAAGTTGGAAAAAACTCTAACCATGTCAACATTGCTTTACAGAATCTCCACTGGCGTTTTAGAGATTTTGACGTGAAAGTGTCACCATTTTGTCGGGGACTCGGAATCTTTTCTGAAAATTTCAAATGTTACCCGGGATTTCCAAAATGTTGAAAAATACCTCGAAACATGTCAACATTGATTTTATGTTTCTCAAAAGGAGTTTCAGAGATTTTGACGTGAAAGTGTCAAAGTCTTGTCGGGGATATGGAAAACTTTGCGAGACTTTCAAAAGTTTCACCGGGATTTCCAAATGGTCGAAAAGAACTCGAAACATGTCAACATTCATTTTATGATTCTCAATTGGAGTTTTACAGATTCTGACGTGAAAGTGTCAAAGTCTTGTCGGGGATTTGGAAAACTTTGCGAGAATGTCAAAAGTTTCACCGGGATTACCAAAATGTTAAAAAAAAACCTCGAAACATGTCAACATTGATTTTATGTTTCTCAAAACGAGTTTTAGAGATTTTGACGTGAAATTGTCAAAATCTTTTCGGGGATTTGGAAAACTTTACGGAATGTAAAAAGTTTCACCGGGATTACCAAAATGTTGAAAAAAAAACTCGAAACATGTCAACATTGATTTTATGCTTCTCAAAACGAGTTTTAGAGATTTTGACGTGAAAGTGTCAAAGTCTTGTCGGGGATTTGGAAAACTTTGCGAGAATGTCAAAAGTTTCACCGGGATTACCAAAATGTTGAAAAAAAAACTCCAAACATGTCAACATTGATTTTATGTTTCTCAAAACGAGTTTTAGAGATTTTGACGTGAAAGTGTCAAAGTCTTGTCGAGGATTTGGAAAACTTTGCGAGAATGTCAAACGTTTCACCGGGACTTCCAAATGGTCGAAAAGAACTCGAAACATGTCAACATTGATTTTATGATTCTCAACTGGAGTTTTAGACATTCTGATGTGAAAGTGTCACCTTTTTGTCGGGGATTTGGAAAATTTCCGGAGAATTGCAAAAGTTTCACCGGGATTACCAAAATATTGAATAGAAACTCGAAACATGTCAACATTGATTTTATGATTCTCAAATGGAGTTTTAGACATTCTGATGTGAAAGTGTCACCTTTTTGTCGGGGATTTGGAAAGCTTTGCGACAGTGTCAAAAGTTTCACCCGGGATTTCCAAAATGTTTGAAAAAACCTCGAAACACGTCGACATTGATTTTAAGAATCTCCACTGGAATTTTAGAGATTTTTACGTGAAAATGTCAAAATCTTTTCGGGGATTTGAAAAACCTTCGAAAATGTTAAAAGTTTCACCGGGAATTCCAAAATGTTGAAAAAACCCCGAAACATGTCAACATTGATTTTATGATTCTCAAATGGAGTTTTAGAGATTTTGACGTGAAAGTGTCAAAACCTTATCGGGGATTTGGAAAACTTTGCGAGAATGTCAAAAGTTTCACTGGGAATTCCAAAATGTTGTAAAAAACTAAAAACATGTCAACATTGATTTCATGATTCTCAACTGGAGTTTCAGAGATTTTTGACGTGAAAGTGTCAAAACCTTATCGGGGATTTGGAAAACTTTGCCGGAATGTCAAAAGTTTCACCGGGATTACCAAAATGTTGAAAAAAAAACTCGAAACATGTCAACATTGATTTTATGACTCTCAACTGGAGTTTTAGACATTCTGATGTGAATGTGTCACCTTTTTGTCGGGGATTTGGAAAATTTCCGGAGAATTTCAAAAGATTCACCGGGATTTCCAAAAAGTTGGAAAAAACTCTAACCATGTCAACATTGCTTTACAGAATCTCCACTGGCGTTTTAGAGATTTTGACGTGAAAGTGTCACCATTTTGTCGGGGACTCGGAATCTTTTCTGAAAATTTCAAATGTTCCCCGGGATTTCCAAAATGTTGAAAAAAAAACTCGAAACATGTCAACATTGATTTCATGATTCTCAACTGGAGTTTTAGAGATTTTGACGTGAAAGTGTCAAAACCTTATCGGGGATTTGGAAAACTTTGCGAGAATGTCAAAAGTTTCACTGGGAATTCCAAAATGTTGTAAAAAACTAAAAACATGTCAACATTGATTTCATGATTCTCAACTGGAGTTTCAGAGATTTTTGACGTGAAAGTGTCAAAACCTTATCGGGGATTTGGAAAACTTTGCCGGAATGTCAAAAGTTTCACCGGGATTACCAAAATGTTGGAAAAAAAACTCGAAACATGTCAACAGTGATTTTATGACTCTCAACTGGAGTTTTAGACATTCTGATGTGAATGTGTCACCTTTTTGTCGGGGATTTGGAAAATTTCCGGAGAATTTCAAAAGATTCACCGGGATTTCCAAAAAGTTGGAAAAAACTCTAACCATGTCAACATTGCTTTACAGAATCTCCACTGGCGTTTTAGAGATTTTGACGTGAAAGTGTCACCATTTTGTCGGGGACTCGGAATCTTTTCTGAAAATTTCAAATGTTCCCCGGGATTTCCAAAATGTTGAAAAATACCTCGAAACATGTCAACATTGATTTTATGTTTCTCAAAAGGAGTTTCAGAGATTTTGACAAGAAAGTGTCAAAGTCTTGTCGGGGATATGGAAAACTTTGCGAGACTTTCAAAAGTTTCACCGGGATTTCCAAATGGTCGAAAAGAACTCGAAACATGTCAACATTCATTTTATGATTCTCAATTGGAGTTTTACAGATTCTGACGTGAAAGTGTCAAAGTCTTGTCGGGGATTTGGAAAACTTCGCGAGAATGTCAAAAGTTTCACCGGGATTACCAAAATGTTGAAAAAAAACCTCGAAACATGTCAAGATTGATTTTATGTTTCTCAAAACGAGTTTTAGAGATTTTGACGTGAAATTGTCAAAATCTTTTCGGGGACTTGGAAAACTTTACGGAATGTCAAAAGTTTCACCGGGATTACCAAAATGTTGAAAAAAAAACTCCAAACATGTCAAGATTGATTTTATGTTTCTCAAAACGAGTTTTAGAGATTTTGACGTGAAAGTGTCAAAGTCTTGTCGGGGATTTGGAAAACTTTGCGAGAATGTCAAAAGTTTCACCGGGATTACCAAAATGTTGAAAAAAAACCTCGAAACATGTCAAGATTGATTTTATGTTTCTCAAAACGAGTTTTAGAGATTTTGACGTGAAATTGTCAAAATCTTTTCGGGGACTTGGAAAACTTTACGGAATGTCAAAAGTTTCACCGGGATTACCAAAATGTTGAAAAAAAAACTCCAAACATGTCAACATTGATTTTATGTTTCTCAAAACGAGTTTTAGAGATTTTGACGTGAAAGTGTCAAAGTCTTGTCGGGGATTTGGAAAACTTTGCGAGAATGTCAAAAGTTTCACCGGGATTACCAAAATGTTGAAAAAAAAACTCCAAACATGTCAACATTGATTTTATGTTTCTCAAAACGAGTTTTAGAGATTTTGACGTGAAAGTGTCAAAGTCTTGTCGAGGATTTGGAAAACTTTGCGAGAATGTCAAACGTTTCACCGGGACTTCCAAATGGTCGAAAAGAACTCGAAACATGTCAACATTGATTTTATGATTCTCAACTGGAGTTTTAGACATTCTGATGTGAAAGTGTCACCTTTTTGTCGGGGATTTGGAAAATTTCCGGAGAATTGCAAAAGTTTCACCGGGATTACCAAAATATTGAATAGAAACTCGAAACATGTCAACATTGATTTTATGATTCTCAAATGGAGTTTTAGACATTCTGATGTGAAAGTGTCACCTTTTTGTCGGGGATTTGGAAAGCTTTGCGACAGTGTCAAAAGTTTCACCCGGGATTTCCAAAATGTTTGAAAAAACCTCGAAACACGTCGACATTGATTTTAAGAATCTCCACTGGAATTTTAGAGATTTTTACGTGAAAATGTCGAAATCTTGTCGGGGATTTGAAAAACCTTCGAAAATGTTAAAAGTTTCACCGGGAATTCCAAAATGTTGAAAAAACCCCGAAACATGTCAACATTGATTTTATGATTCTCAAATGGAGTTTTAGAGATTTTGACGTGAAAGTGTCAAAACCTTATCGGGGATTTGGAAAACTTTGCGAGAATGTCAAAAGTTTCACTGGGAATTCCAAAATGTTGTAAAAAACTAAAAACATGTCAACATTGATTTCATGATTCTCAACTGGAGTTTCAGAGATTTTTGACGTGAAAGTGTCAAAACCTTATCGGGGATTTGGAAAACTTTGCCGGAATGTCAAAAGTTTCACCGGGATTACCAAAATGTTGAAAAAAAACCTCGAAACATGTCAACATTGATTTTATGACTCTCAACTGGAGTTTTAGACATTCTGATGTGAATGTGTCACCTTTTTGTCGGGGATTTGGAAAATTTCCGGAGAATTTCAAAAGATTCACCGGGATTTCCAAAAAGTTGGAAAAAACTCTAACCATGTCAACATTGCTTTACAGAATCTCCACTGGCGTTTTAGAGATTTTGACGTGAAAGTGTCACCATTTTGTCGGGGACTCGGAATCTTTTCTGAAAATTTCAAATGTTCCCCGGGATTTCCAAAATGTTGAAAAAAAAACTCGAAACATGTCAACATTGATTTCATGATTCTCAACTGGAGTTTTAGAGATTTTGACGTGAAATTGTCGGGGATTTGGAAAACTTTACGGAATGTAAAAAATTTCACCGGGATTACCAAAATGTTGAAAAAAAACTCGAAACATGTCAACATTGATTTTATGATACTCAACTGGAGTTTCAGAGATTTTGACGGGAAAGTTTTACCACTCTGACCGGTATTTGGAATATTTTCCGAAAATTTCAAATGTTTTACCAGGATTTCCAAAATGTTGAAAAAAACCTCGAAACTTGTCAACATTGATTTTATGATTCTCAAAACGAGTTTTAGAGATTTTGACGTGAAATTGTCAAAATCTTTTCGGGGATTTGGAAAACTTTACGGAATGTCAAAAGTTTCACCGGGATTACCAAAACGTTGAAAAATACCTCGAAACATGTCAACATTGATTTTATGTTTCTCAAAAGGAGTTTCAGAGATTTTGACGTGAAAGTATCAAAATCTTGTCGGCGATTTGAAACTTTGCAGGAATGTCAGAAGTTTCACCGAGATTTCCAAATGGTCGAAAAGAACTCGAAACATGTCAGCATTGATTTTATGATTCTCAATTGGAGTTTTACAGATTCTGACGTGAAAGTGTCAAAGTCTTGTCGGGGATTTGGAAAACTTTGCGAGAATGTCAGAAGTTTCACCGGGATTACCAAAATGTTCAAAAAAAACCTCGAAACATGTCAACATTGATTTTATGTTTCTCAAAACGAGTTTTAGAGATTTTGACGTGAAATTGTCAAAATCTTTTCGGGGATTTGGAAAACTTTACGGAATGTAAAAAGTTTCACCGGGATTACCAAAATGTTGAAAAAAAAACTCCAAACATGTCAACATTGATTTTATGCTTCTCAAAACGAGTTTTAGAGATTCTGACGTGAAAGTGTCAAAGTCTTGTCGGGGATTTGGAAAACTTTGCGAGAATGTCAAAAGTTTCACCGGGATTACCAAAATGTTAAAAAAAAACCTCGAAACATGTCAACATTGATTTTATGTTTCTCAAAACGAGTTTTAGAGATTTTGACGTGAAATTGTCAAAATCTTTTCGGGGATTTGGAAAACTTTACGGAATGTAAAAAGTTTCACCGCGATTACCAAAATGTTGAAAAAAAAACTCGAAACATGTCAACATTGATTTTATGCTTCTCAAAACGAGTTTTAGAGATTTTGACGTGAAAGTGTCAAAGTCTTGTCGGGGATTTGGAAAACTTTGCGAGAATGTCAAAAGTTTCACCGGGATTACCAAAATGTTGAAAAAAAAACTCCAAACATGTCAACATTGATTTTATGTTTCTCAAAACGAGTTTTAGAGATTTTGACGTGAAAGTGTCAAAGTCTTGTCGAGGATTTGGAAAACTTTGCGAGAATGTCAAACGTTTCACCGGGACTTCCAAATGGTCGAAAAGAACTCGAAACATGTCAACATTGATTTTATGATTCTCAACTGGAGTTTTAGACCTTCTGATGTGAAAGTGTCACCTTTTTGTCGGGGATTTGGAAAATTTCCGGAGAATTGCAAAAGTTTCACCGGGATTACCAAAATATTGAATAGAAACTCGAAACATGTCAACATTGATTTTATGATTCTCAAATGGAGTTTTAGACATTCTGATGTGAAAGTGTCACCTTTTTGTCGGGGATTTGGAAAGCTTTGCGACAGTGTCAAAAGTTTCACCCGGGATTTCCAAAATGTTTGAAAAAACCTCGAAACACGTCGACATTGATTTTAAGAATCTCCACTGGAATTTTAGAGATTTTTACGTGAAAATGTCGAAATCTTGTCGGGGATTTGAAAAACCTTCGAAAATGTTAAAAAGTTTCACCGGGAATTCCAAAATGTTGAAAAAACCCCGAAACATGTCAACATTGATTTTATGATTCTCAAATGGAGTTTTAGAGATTTTGACGTGAAAGTGTCAAAACCTTATCGGGGATTTGGAAAACTTTGCGAGAATGTCAAAAGTTTCACTGGGAATTCCAAAATGTTGTAAAAAACTAAAAACATGTCAACATTGATTTCATGATTCTCAACTGGAGTTTCAGAGATTTTTGACGTGAAAGTGTCAAAACCTTATCGGGGATGTGGAAAACTTTGCCGGAATGTCAAAAGTTTCACCGGGATTACCAAAATGTTGAAAAAAAACTCGAAACATGTCAACATTGATTTTATGACTCTCAACTGGAGTTTTAGACATTCTGATGTGAATGTGTCACCTTTTTGTCGGGGATTTGGAAAATTTCCGGAGAATTTCAAAAGATTCACCGGGATTTCCAAAAAGTTGGAAAAAACTCTAACCATGTCAACATTGCTTTACAGAATCTCCACTGGCGTTTTAGAGATTTTGACGTGAAAGTGTCACCATTTTGTCGGGGACTCGGAATCTTTTCTGAAAATTTCAAATGTTCCCCGGGATTTCCAAAATGTTGAAAAAAAAACTCGAAACATGTCAACATTGATTTCATGATTCTCAACTGGAGTTTTAGAGATTTTGACGTGAAAGTGTCAAAACCTTATCGGGGATTTGGAAAACTTTGCGAGAATGTCAAAAGTTTCACTGGGAATTCCAAAATGTTGTAAAAAACTAAAAACATGTCAACATTGATTTCATGATTCTCAACTGGAGTTTCAGAGATTTTTGACGTGAAAGTGTCAAAACCTTATCGGGGATTTGGAAAACTTTGCCGGAATGTCAAAAGTTTCACCGGGATTACCAAAATGTTGAAAAAAAAACTCGAAACATGTCAACATTGATTTTATGACTCTCAACTGGAGTTTTAGACATTCTGATGTGAATGTGTCACCTTTTTGTCGGGGATTTGGAAAATTTCCGGAGAATTTCAAAAGATTCACCGGGATTTCCAAAAAGTTGGAAAAAACTCTAACCATGTCAACATTGCTTTACAGAATCTCCACTGGCGTTTTAGAGATTTTGACGTGAAAGTGTCACCATTTTGTCGGGGACTCGGAATCTTTTCTGAAAATTTCAAATGTTCCCCGGGATTTCCAAAATGTTGAAAAATACCTCGAAACATGTCAACATTGATTTTATGTTTCTCAAAAGGAGTTTCAGAGATTTTGACGTGAAAGTGTCAAAGTCTTGTCGGGGATATGGAAAACTTCGCGAGAATGTCAAAAGTTTCACCGGGATTACCAAAATGTTGAAAAAAAACCTCGAAACATGTCAAGATTGATTTTATGTTTATCAAAACGAGTTTTAGAGATTTTGACGTGAAATTGTCAAAATCTTTTCGGGGACTTGGAAAACTTTACGGAATGTCAAAAGTTTCACCGGGATTACCAAAATGTTGAAAAAAAAACTCCAAACATGTCAAGATTGATTTTATGTTTCTCAAAACGAGTTTTAGAGATTTTGACGTGAAAGTGTCAAAACCTTATCGGGGATTTGGAAAACTTTGCGAGAATGTCAAAAGTTTCACTGGGAATTCCAAAATGTTGTAAAAAACTAAAAACATGTCAACATTGATTTCATGATTCTCAACTGGAGTTTCAGAGATTTTTGACGTGAAAGTGTCAAAACCTTATCGGGGATTTGGAAAACTTTGCCGGAATGTCAAAAGTTTCACCGGGATTACCAAAATGTTGAAAAAAAAACTCGAAACATGTCAACATTGATTTTATGACTCTCAACTGGAGTTTTAGACATTCTGATGTGAATGTGTCACCTTTTTGTCGGGGATTTGGAAAATTTCCGGAGAATTTCAAAAGATTCACCGGGATTTCCAAAAAGTTGGAAAAAACTCTAACCATGTCAACATTGCTTTACAGAATCTCCACTGGCGTTTTAGAGATTTTGACGTGAAAGTGTCACCATTTTGTCGGGGACTCGGAATCTTTTCTGAAAATTTCAAATGTTCCCCGGGATTTCCAAAATGTTGAAAAAAAAACTCGAAACATGTCAACATTGATTTCATGATTCTCAACTGGAGTTTTAGAGATTTTGACGTGAAATTGTCGGGGATTTGGAAAACTTTACGGAATGTAAAAAATTTCACCGGGATTACCAAAATGTTGAAAAAAAACTCGAAACATGTCAACATTGATTTTATGATACTCAACTGGAGTTTCAGAGATTTTGACGGGAAAGTTTTACCACTCTGACCGGTATTTGGAATATTTTCCGAAAATTTCAAATGTTTTACCAGGATTTCCAAAATGTTGAAAAAAACCTCGAAACTTGTCAACATTGATTTTATGATTCTCAAAACGAGTTTTAGAGATTTTGACGTGAAATTGTCAAAATCTTTTCGGGGATTTGGAAAACTTTACGGAATGTCAAAAGTTTCACCGGGATTACCAAAACGTTGAAAAATACCTCGAAACATGTCAACATTGATTTTATGTTTCTCAAAAGGAGTTTCAGAGATTTTGACGTGAAAGTATCAAAATCTTGTCGGCGATTTGAAACTTTGCAGGAATGTCAGAAGTTTCACCGAGATTTCCAAATGGTCGAAAAGAACTCGAAACATGTCAGCATTGATTTTATGATTCTCAATTGGAGTTTTACAGATTCTGACGTGAAAGTGTCAAAGTCTTGTCGGGGATTTGGAAAACTTTGCGAGAATGTCAGAAGTTTCACCGGGATTACCAAAATGTTCAAAAAAAACCTCGAAACATGTCAACATTGATTTTATGTTTCTCAAAACGAGTTTTAGAGATTTTGACGTGAAATTGTCAAAATCTTTTCGGGGATTTGGAAAACTTTACGGAATGTAAAAAGTTTCACCGGGATTACCAAAATGTTGAAAAAAAAACTCCAAACATGTCAACATTGATTTTATGCTTCTCAAAACGAGTTTTAGAGATTCTGACGTGAAAGTGTCAAAGTCTTGTCGGGGATTTGGAAAACTTTGCGAGAATGTCAAAAGTTTCACCGGGATTACCAAAATGTTAAAAAAAAACCTCGAAACATGTCAACATTGATTTTATGTTTCTCAAAACGAGTTTTAGAGATTTTGACGTGAAATTGTCAAAATCTTTTCGGGGATTTGGAAAACTTTACGGAATGTAAAAAGTTTCACCGCGATTACCAAAATGTTGAAAAAAAAACTCGAAACATGTCAACATTGATTTTATGCTTCTCAAAACGAGTTTTAGAGATTTTGACGTGAAAGTGTCAAAGTCTTGTCGGGGATTTGGAAAACTTTGCGAGAATGTCAAAAGTTTCACCGGGATTACCAAAATGTTGAAAAAAAAACTCCAAACATGTCAACATTGATTTTATGTTTCTCAAAACGAGTTTTAGAGATTTTGACGTGAAAGTGTCAAAGTCTTGTCGAGGATTTGGAAAACTTTGCGAGAATGTCAAACGTTTCACCGGGACTTCCAAATGGTCGAAAAGAACTCGAAACATGTCAACATTGATTTTATGATTCTCAACTGGAGTTTTAGACATTCTGATGTGAAAGTGTCACCTTTTTGTCGGGGATTTGGAAAATTTCCGGAGAATTGCAAAAGTTTCACCGGGATTACCAAAATATTGAATAGAAACTCGAAACATGTCAACATTGATTTTATGATTCTCAAATGGAGTTTTAGACATTCTGATGTGAAAGTGTCACCTTTTTGTCGGGGATTTGGAAAGCTTTGCGACAGTGTCAAAAGTTTCACCCGGGATTTCCAAAATGTTTGAAAAAACCTCGAAACACGTCGACATTGATTTTAAGAATCTCCACTGGAATTTTAGAGATTTTTACGTGAAAATGTCGAAATCTTGTCGGGGATTTGAAAAACCTTCGAAAATGTTAAAAAGTTTCACCGGGAATTCCAAAATGTTGAAAAAACCCCGAAACATGTCAACATTGATTTTATGTTTCTCAAAACGAGTTTTAGAGATTTTGACGTGAAAGTGTCAAAACCTTATCGGGGATTTGGAAAACTTTGCGAGAATGTCAAAAGTTTCACTGGGAATTCCAAAATGTTGTAAAAAACTAAAAACATGTCAACATTGATTTCATGATTCTCAACTGGAGTTTCAGAGATTTTTGACGTGAAAGTGTCAAAACCTTATCGGGGATTTGGAAAACTTTGCCGGAATGTCAAAAGTTTCACCGGGATTACCAAAATGTTGAAAAAAAACTCGAAACATGTCAACATTGATTTTATGACTCTCAACTGGAGTTTTAGACATTCTGATGTGAATGTGTCACCTTTTTGTCGGGGATTTGGAAAATTTCCGGAGAATTTCAAAAGATTCACCGGGATTTCCAAAAAGTTGGAAAAAACTCTAACCATGTCAACATTGCTTTACAGAATCTCCACTGGCGTTTTAGAGATTTTGACGTGAAAGTGTCACCATTTTGTCGGGGACTCGGAATCTTTTCTGAAAATTTCAAATGTTCCCCGGGATTTCCAAAATGTTGAAAAATACCTCGAAACATGTCAACATTGATTTTATGTTTCTCAAAAGGAGTTTCAGAGATTTTGACGTGAAAGTGTCAAAGTCTTGTCGGGGATATGGAAAACTTCGCGAGAATGTCAAAAGTTTCACCGGGATTACCAAAATGTTGAAAAAAAACCTCGAAACATGTCAAGATTGATTTTATGTTTATCAAAACGAGTTTTAGAGATTTTGACGTGAAATTGTCAAAATCTTTTCGGGGACTTGGAAAACTTTACGGAATGTCAAAAGTTTCACCGGGATTACCAAAATGTTGAAAAAAAAACTCCAAACATGTCAAGATTGATTTTATGTTTCTCAAAACGAGTTTTAGAGATTTTGACGTGAAAGTGTCAAAACCTTATCGGGGATTTGGAAAACTTTGCGAGAATGTCAAAAGTTTCACTGGGAATTCCAAAATGTTGTAAAAAACTAAAAACATGTCAACATTGATTTCATGATTCTCAACTGGAGTTTCAGAGATTTTTGACGTGAAAGTGTCAAAACCTTATCGGGGATTTGGAAAACTTTGCCGGAATGTCAAAAGTTTCACCGGGATTACCAAAATGTTGAAAAAAAAACTCGAAACATGTCAACATTGATTTTATGACTCTCAACTGGAGTTTTAGACATTCTGATGTGAATGTGTCACCTTTTTGTCGGGGATTTGGAAAATTTCCGGAGAATTTCAAAAGATTCACCGGGATTTCCAAAAAGTTGGAAAAAACTCTAACCATGTCAACATTGCTTTACAGAATCTCCACTGGCGTTTTAGAGATTTTGACGTGAAAGTGTCACCATTTTGTCGGGGACTCGGAATCTTTTCTGAAAATTTCAAATGTTCCCCGGGATTTCCAAAATGTTGAAAAAAAAACTCGAAACATGTCAACATTGATTTCATGATTCTCAACTGGAGTTTTAGAGATTTTGACGTGAAATTGTCGGGGATTTGGAAAACTTTACGGAATGTAAAAAATTTCACCGGGATTACCAAAATGTTGAAAAAAAACTCGAAACATGTCAACATTGATTTTATGATACTCAACTGGAGTTTCAGAGATTTTGACGGGAAAGTTTTACCACTCTGACCGGTATTTGGAATATTTTCCGAAAATTTCAAATGTTTTACCAGGATTTCCAAAATGTTGAAAAAAACCTCGAAACTTGTCAACATTGATTTTATGATTCTCAAAACGAGTTTTAGAGATTTTGACGTGAAATTGTCAAAATCTTTTCGGGGATTTGGAAAACTTTACGGAATGTCAAAAGTTTCACCGGGATTACCAAAACGTTGAAAAATACCTCGAAACATGTCAACATTGATTTTATGTTTCTCAAAAGGAGTTTCAGAGATTTTGACGTGAAAGTATCAAAATCTTGTCGGCGATTTGAAACTTTGCAGGAATGTCAGAAGTTTCACCGAGATTTCCAAATGGTCGAAAAGAACTCGAAACATGTCAGCATTGATTTTATGATTCTCAATTGGAGTTTTACAGATTCTGACGTGAAAGTGTCAAAGTCTTGTCGGGGATTTGGAAAACTTTGCGAGAATGTCAGAAGTTTCACCGGGATTACCAAAATGTTCAAAAAAAACCTCGAAACATGTCAACATTGATTTTATGTTTCTCAAAACGAGTTTTAGAGATTTTGACGTGAAATTGTCAAAATCTTTTCGGGGATTTGGAAAACTTTACGGAATGTAAAAAGTTTCACCGGGATTACCAAAATGTTGAAAAAAAAACTCCAAACATGTCAACATTGATTTTATGCTTCTCAAAACGAGTTTTAGAGATTCTGACGTGAAAGTGTCAAAGTCTTGTCGGGGATTTGGAAAACTTTGCGAGAATGTCAAAAGTTTCACCGGGATTACCAAAATGTTAAAAAAAAACCTCGAAACATGTCAACATTGATTTTATGTTTCTCAAAACGAGTTTTAGAGATTTTGACGTGAAATTGTCAAAATCTTTTCGGGGATTTGGAAAACTTTACGGAATGTAAAAAGTTTCACCGCGATTACCAAAATGTTGAAAAAAAAACTCGAAACATGTCAACATTGATTTTATGCTTCTCAAAACGAGTTTTAGAGATTTTGACGTGAAAGTGTCAAAGTCTTGTCGGGGATTTGGAAAACTTTGCGAGAATGTCAAAAGTTTCACCGGGATTACCAAAATGTTGAAAAAAAAACTCCAAACATGTCAACATTGATTTTATGTTTCTCAAAACGAGTTTTAGAGATTTTGACGTGAAAGTGTCAAAGTCTTGTCGAGGATTTGGAAAACTTTGCGAGAATGTCAAACGTTTCACCGGGACTTCCAAATGGTCGAAAAGAACTCGAAACATGTCAACATTGATTTTATGATTCTCAACTGGAGTTTTAGACATTCTGATGTGAAAGTGTCACCTTTTTGTCGGGGATTTGGAAAATTTCCGGAGAATTGCAAAAGTTTCACCGGGATTACCAAAATATTGAATAGAAACTCGAAACATGTCAACATTGATTTTATGATTCTCAAATGGAGTTTTAGACATTCTGATGTGAAAGTGTCACCTTTTTGTCGGGGATTTGGAAAGCTTTGCGACAGTGTCAAAAGTTTCACCCGGGATTTCCAAAATGTTTGAAAAAACCTCGAAACACGTCGACATTGATTTTAAGAATCTCCACTGGAATTTTAGAGATTTTTACGTGAAAATGTCGAAATCTTGTCGGGGATTTGAAAAACCTTCGAAAATGTTAAAAAGTTTCACCGGGAATTCCAAAATGTTGAAAAAACCCCGAAACATGTCAACATTGATTTTATGATTCTCAAATGGAGTTTTAGAGATTTTGACGTGAAAGTGTCAAAACCTTATCGGGGATTTGGAAAACTTTGCGAGAATGTCAAAAGTTTCACTGGGAATTCCAAAATGTTGTAAAAAACTAAAAACATGTCAACATTGATTTCATGATTCTCAACTGGAGTTTCAGAGATTTTTGACGTGAAAGTGTCAAAACCTTATCGGGGATGTGGAAAACTTTGCCGGAATGTCAAAAGTTTCACCGGGATTACCAAAATGTTGAAAAAAAACTCGAAACATGTCAACATTGATTTTATGACTCTCAACTGGAGTTTTAGACATTCTGATGTGAATGTGTCACCTTTTTGTCGGGGATTTGGAAAATTTCCGGAGAATTTCAAAAGATTCACCGGGATTTCCAAAAAGTTGGAAAAAACTCTAACCATGTCAACATTGCTTTACAGAATCTCCACTGGCGTTTTAGAGATTTTGACGTGAAAGTGTCACCATTTTGTCGGGGACTCGGAATCTTTTCTGAAAATTTCAAATGTTCCCCGGGATTTCCAAAATGTTGAAAAATACCTCGAAACATGTCAACATTGATTTTATGTTTCTCAAAAGGAGTTTCAGAGATTTTGACGTGAAAGTGTCAAAGTCTTGTCGGGGATTTGGAAAACTTCGCGAGAATGTCAAAAGTTTCACCGGGATTACCAAAATGTTGAAAAAAAACCTCGAAACATGTCAAGATTGATTTTATGTTTATCAAAACGAGTTTTAGAGATTTTGACGTGAAATTGTCAAAATCTTTTCGGGGACTTGGAAAACTTTACGGAATGTCAAAAGTTTCACCGGGATTACCAAAATGTTGAAAAAAAAACTCCAAACATGTCAAGATTGATTTTATGTTTCTCAAAACGAGTTTTAGAGATTTTGACGTGAAAGTGTCAAAACCTTATCGGGGATTTGGAAAACTTTGCGAGAATGTCAAAAGTTTCACTGGGAATTCCAAAATGTTGTAAAAAACTAAAAACATGTCAACATTGATTTCATGATTCTCAACTGGAGTTTCAGAGATTTTTGACGTGAAAGTGTCAAAACCTTATCGGGGATTTGGAAAACTTTGCCGGAATGTCAAAAGTTTCACCGGGATTACCAAAATGTTGAAAAAAAAACTCGAAACATGTCAACATTGATTTTATGACTCTCAACTGGAGTTTTAGACATTCTGATGTGAATGTGTCACCTTTTTGTCGGGGATTTGGAAAATTTCCGGAGAATTTCAAAAGATTCACCGGGATTTCCAAAAAGTTGGAAAAAACTCTAACCATGTCAACATTGCTTTACAGAATCTCCACTGGCGTTTTAGAGATTTTGACGTGAAAGTGTCACCATTTTGTCGGGGACTCGGAATCTTTTCTGAAAATTTCAAATGTTCCCCGGGATTTCCAAAATGTTGAAAAAAAAACTCGAAACATGTCAACATTGATTTCATGATTCTCAACTGGAGTTTTAGAGATTTTGACGTGAAATTGTCGGGGATTTGGAAAACTTTACGGAATGTAAAAAATTTCACCGGGATTACCAAAATGTTGAAAAAAAACTCGAAACATGTCAACATTGATTTTATGATACTCAACTGGAGTTTCAGAGATTTTGACGGGAAAGTTTTACCACTCTGACCGGTATTTGGAATATTTTCCGAAAATTTCAAATGTTTTACCAGGATTTCCAAAATGTTGAAAAAAACCTCGAAACTTGTCAACATTGATTTTATGATTCTCAAAACGAGTTTTAGAGATTTTGACGTGAAATTGTCAAAATCTTTTCGGGGATTTGGAAAACTTTACGGAATGTCAAAAGTTTCACCGGGATTACCAAAACGTTGAAAAATACCTCGAAACATGTCAACATTGATTTTATGTTTCTCAAAAGGAGTTTCAGAGATTTTGACGTGAAAGTATCAAAATCTTGTCGGCGATTTGAAACTTTGCAGGAATGTCAGAAGTTTCACCGAGATTTCCAAATGGTCGAAAAGAACTCGAAACATGTCAGCATTGATTTTATGATTCTCAATTGGAGTTTTACAGATTCTGACGTGAAAGTGTCAAAGTCTTGTCGGGGATTTGGAAGACTTTGCGAGAATGTCAGAAGTTTCACCGGGATTACCAAAATGTTCAAAAAAAACCTCGAAACATGTCAACATTGATTTTATGTTTCTCAAAACGAGTTTTAGAGATTTTGACGTGAAATTGTCAAAATCTTTTCGGGGATTTGGAAAACTTTACGGAATGTAAAAAGTTTCACCGGGATTACCAAAATGTTGAAAAAAAAACTCCAAACATGTCAACATTGATTTTATGCTTCTCAAAACGAGTTTTAGAGATTTTGACGTGAAATTGTCAAAATCTTTTCGGGGATTTGGAAAACTTTACGGAATGTAAAAAGTTTCACCGCGATTACCAAAATGTTGAAAAAAAAACTCGAAACATGTCAACATTGATTTTATGCTTCTCAAAACGAGTTTTAGAGATTTTGACGTGAAAGTGTCAAAGTCTTGTCGGGGATTTGGAAAACTTTGCGAGAATGTCAAAAGTTTCACCGGGATTACCAAAATGTTAAAAAAAAACCTCGAAACATGTCAACATTGATTTTATGTTTCTCAAAACGAGTTTTAGAGATTTTGACGTGAAATTGTCAAAATCTTTTCGGGGATTTGGAAAACTTTACGGAATGTAAAAAGTTTCACCGCGATTACCAAAATGTTGAAAAAAAAACTCGAAACATGTCAACATTGATTTTATGCTTCTCAAAACGAGTTTTAGAGATTTTGACGTGAAAGTGTCAAAGTCTTGTCGGGGATTTGGAAAACTTTGCGAGAATGTCAAAAGTTTCACCGGGATTACCAAAATGTTGAAAAAAAAACTCCAAACATGTCAACATTGATTTTATGTTTCTCAAAACGAGTTTTAGAGATTTTGACGTGAAAGTGTCAAAGTCTTGTCGAGGATTTGGAAAACTTTGCGAGAATGTCAAACGTTTCACCGGGACTTCCAAATGGTCGAAAAGAACTCGAAACATGTCAACATTGATTTTATGATTCTCAACTGGAGTTTTAGACCTTCTGATGTGAAAGTGTCACCTTTTTGTCGGGGATTTGGAAAATTTCCGGAGAATTGCAAAAGTTTCACCGGGATTACCAAAATATTGAATAGAAACTCGAAACATGTCAACATTGATTTTATGATTCTCAAATGGAGTTTTAGACATTCTGATGTGAAAGTGTCACCTTTTTGTCGGGGATTTGGAAAGCTTTGCGACAGTGTCAAAAGTTTCACCCGGGATTTCCAAAATGTTTGAAAAAACCTCGAAACACGTCGACATTGATTTTAAGAATCTCCACTGGAATTTTAGAGATTTTTACGTGAAAATGTCGAAATCTTGTCGGGGATTTGAAAAACCTTCGAAAATGTTAAAAAGTTTCACCGGGAATTCCAAAATGTTGAAAAAACCCCGAAACATGTCAACATTGATTTTATGATTCTCAAATGGAGTTTTAGAGATTTTGACGTGAAAGTGTCAAAACCTTATCGGGGATTTGGAAAACTTTGCGAGAATGTCAAAAGTTTCACTGGGAATTCCAAAATGTTGTAAAAAACTAAAAACATGTCAACATTGATTTCATGATTCTCAACTGGAGTTTCAGAGATTTTTGACGTGAAAGTGTCAAAACCTTATCGGGGATGTGGAAAACTTTGCCGGAATGTCAAAAGTTTCACCGGGATTACCAAAATGTTGAAAAAAAACTCGAAACATGTCAACATTGATTTTATGACTCTCAACTGGAGTTTTAGACATTCTGATGTGAATGTGTCACCTTTTTGTCGGGGATTTGGAAAATTTCCGGAGAATTTCAAAAGATTCACCGGGATTTCCAAAAAGTTGGAAAAAACTCTAACCATGTCAACATTGCTTTACAGAATCTCCACTGGCGTTTTAGAGATTTTGACGTGAAAGTGTCACCATTTTGTCGGGGACTCGGAATCTTTTCTGAAAATTTCAAATGTTCCCCGGGATTTCCAAAATGTTGAAAAATACCTCGAAACATGTCAACATTGATTTTATGTTTCTCAAAAGGAGTTTCAGAGATTTTGACGTGAAAGTGTCAAAGTCTTGTCGGGGATTTGGAAAACTTCGCGAGAATGTCAAAAGTTTCACCGGGATTACCAAAATGTTGAAAAAAAACCTCGAAACATGTCAAGATTGATTTTATGTTTATCAAAACGAGTTTTAGAGATTTTGACGTGAAATTGTCAAAATCTTTTCGGGGACTTGGAAAACTTTACGGAATGTCAAAAGTTTCACCGGGATTACCAAAATGTTGAAAAAAAAACTCCAAACATGTCAAGATTGATTTTATGTTTCTCAAAACGAGTTTTAGAGATTTTGACGTGAAAGTGTCAAAACCTTATCGGGGATTTGGAAAACTTTGCGAGAATGTCAAAAGTTTCACTGGGAATTCCAAAATGTTGTAAAAAACTAAAAACATGTCAACATTGATTTCATGATTCTCAACTGGAGTTTCAGAGATTTTTGACGTGAAAGTGTCAAAACCTTATCGGGGATTTGGAAAACTTTGCCGGAATGTCAAAAGTTTCACCGGGATTACCAAAATGTTGAAAAAAAAACTCGAAACATGTCAACATTGATTTTATGACTCTCAACTGGAGTTTTAGACATTCTGATGTGAATGTGTCACCTTTTTGTCGGGGATTTGGAAAATTTCCGGAGAATTTCAAAAGATTCACCGGGATTTCCAAAAAGTTGGAAAAAACTCTAACCATGTCAACATTGCTTTACAGAATCTCCACTGGCGTTTTAGAGATTTTGACGTGAAAGTGTCACCATTTTGTCGGGGACTCGGAATCTTTTCTGAAAATTTCAAATGTTCCCCGGGATTTCCAAAATGTTGAAAAAAAAACTCGAAACATGTCAACATTGATTTCATGATTCTCAACTGGAGTTTTAGAGATTTTGACGTGAAATTGTCGGGGATTTGGAAAACTTTACGGAATGTAAAAAATTTCACCGGGATTACCAAAATGTTGAAAAAAAACTCGAAACATGTCAACATTGATTTTATGATACTCAACTGGAGTTTCAGAGATTTTGACGGGAAAGTTTTACCACTCTGACCGGTATTTGGAATATTTTCCGAAAATTTCAAATGTTTTACCAGGATTTCCAAAATGTTGAAAAAAACCTCGAAACTTGTCAACATTGATTTTATGATTCTCAAAACGAGTTTTAGAGATTTTGACGTGAAATTGTCAAAATCTTTTCGGGGATTTGGAAAACTTTACGGAATGTCAAAAGTTTCACCGGGATTACCAAAACGTTGAAAAATACCTCGAAACATGTCAACATTGATTTTATGTTTCTCAAAAGGAGTTTCAGAGATTTTGACGTGAAAGTATCAAAATCTTGTCGGCGATTTGAAACTTTGCAGGAATGTCAGAAGTTTCACCGAGATTTCCAAATGGTCGAAAAGAACTCGAAACATGTCAGCATTGATTTTATGATTCTCAATTGGAGTTTTACAGATTCTGACGTGAAAGTGTCAAAGTCTTGTCGGGGATTTGGAAGACTTTGCGAGAATGTCAGAAGTTTCACCGGGATTACCAAAATGTTCAAAAAAAACCTCGAAACATGTCAACATTGATTTTATGTTTCTCAAAACGAGTTTTAGAGATTTTGACGTGAAATTGTCAAAATCTTTTCGGGGATTTGGAAAACTTTACGGAATGTAAAAAGTTTCACCGGGATTACCAAAATGTTGAAAAAAAAACTCCAAACATGTCAACATTGATTTTATGCTTCTCAAAACGAGTTTTAGAGATTCTGACGTGAAAGTGTCAAAGTCTTGTCGGGGATTTGGAAAACTTTGCGAGAATGTCAAAAGTTTCACCGGGATTACCAAAATGTTAAAAAAAAACCTCGAAACATGTCAACATTGATTTTATGTTTCTCAAAACGAGTTTTAGAGATTTTGACGTGAAATTGTCAAAATCTTTTCGGGGATTTGGAAAACTTTACGGAATGTAAAAAGTTTCACCGCGATTACCAAAATGTTGAAAAAAAAACTCGAAACATGTCAACATTGATTTTATGCTTCTCAAAACGAGTTTTAGAGATTTTGACGTGAAAGTGTCAAAGTCTTGTCGGGGATTTGGAAAACTTTGCGAGAATGTCAAAAGTTTCACCGGGATTACCAAAATGTTGAAAAAAAAACTCCAAACATGTCAACATTGATTTTATGTTTCTCAAAACGAGTTTTAGAGATTTTGACGTGAAAGTGTCAAAGTCTTGTCGAGGATTTGGAAAACTTTGCGAGAATGTCAAACGTTTCACCGGGACTTCCAAATGGTCGAAAAGAACTCGAAACATGTCAACATTGATTTTATGATTCTCAACTGGAGTTTTAGACATTCTGATGTGAAAGTGTCACCTTTTTGTCGGGGATTTGGAAAATTTCCGGAGAATTGCAAAAGTTTCACCGGGATTACCAAAATATTGAATAGAAACTCGAAACATGTCAACATTGATTTTATGATTCTCAAATGGAGTTTTAGACATTCTGATGTGAAAGTGTCACCTTTTTGTCGGGGATTTGGAAAGCTTTGCGACAGTGTCAAAAGTTTCACCCGGGATTTCCAAAATGTTTGAAAAAACCTCGAAACACGTCGACATTGATTTTAAGAATCTCCACTGGAATTTTAGAGATTTTTACGTGAAAATGTCGAAATCTTGTCGGGGATTTGAAAAACCTTCGAAAATGTTAAAAAGTTTCACCGGGAATTCCAAAATGTTGAAAAAACCCCGAAACATGTCAACATTGATTTTATGATTCTCAAATGGAGTTTTAGAGATTTTGACGTGAAAGTGTCAAAACCTTATCGGGGATTTGGAAAACTTTGCGAGAATGTCAAAAGTTTCACTGGGAATTCCAAAATGTTGTAAAAAACTAAAAACATGTCAACATTGATTTCATGATTCTCAACTGGAGTTTCAGAGATTTTTGACGTGAAAGTGTCAAAACCTTATCGGGGATGTGGAAAACTTTGCCGGAATGTCAAAAGTTTCACCGGGATTACCAAAATGTTGAAAAAAAACTCGAAACATGTCAACATTGATTTTATGACTCTCAACTGGAGTTTTAGACATTCTGATGTGAATGTGTCACCTTTTTGTCGGGGATTTGGAAAATTTCCGGAGAATTTCAAAAGATTCACCGGGATTTCCAAAAAGTTGGAAAAAACTCTAACCATGTCAACATTGCTTTACAGAATCTCCACTGGCGTTTTAGAGATTTTGACGTGAAAGTGTCACCATTTTGTCGGGGACTCGGAATCTTTTCTGAAAATTTCAAATGTTCCCCGGGATTTCCAAAATGTTGAAAAAAAAACTCGAAACATGTCAACATTGATTTCATGATTCTCAACTGGAGTTTTAGAGATTTTGACGTGAAAGTGTCAAAACCTTATCGGGGATTTGGAAAACTTTGCGAGAATGTCAAAAGTTTCACTGGGAATTCCAAAATGTTGTAAAAAACTAAAAACATGTCAACATTGATTTCATGATTCTCAACTGGAGTTTCAGAGATTTTTGACGTGAAAGTGTCAAAACCTTATCGGGGATTTGGAAAACTTTGCCGGAATGTCAAAAGTTTCACCGGGATTACCAAAATGTTGAAAAAAAAACTCGAAACATGTCAACATTGATTTTATGACTCTCAACTGGAGTTTTAGACATTCTGATGTGAATGTGTCACCTTTTTGTCGGGGATTTGGAAAATTTCCGGAGAATTTCAAAAGATTCACCGGGATTTCCAAAAAGTTGGAAAAAACTCTAACCATGTCAACATTGCTTTACAGAATCTCCACTGGCGTTTTAGAGATTTTGACGTGAAAGTGTCACCATTTTGTCGGGGACTCGGAATCTTTTCTGAAAATTTCAAATGTTCCCCGGGATTTCCAAAATGTTGAAAAATACCTCGAAACATGTCAACATTGATTTTATGTTTCTCAAAAGGAGTTTCAGAGATTTTGACGTGAAAGTGTCAAAGTCTTGTCGGGGATATGGAAAACTTCGCGAGAATGTCAAAAGTTTCACCGGGATTACCAAAATGTTGAAAAAAAACCTCGAAACATGTCAAGATTGATTTTATGTTTATCAAAACGAGTTTTAGAGATTTTGACGTGAAATTGTCAAAATCTTTTCGGGGACTTGGAAAACTTTACGGAATGTCAAAAGTTTCACCGGGATTACCAAAATGTTGAAAAAAAAACTCCAAACATGTCAAGATTGATTTTATGTTTCTCAAAACGAGTTTTAGAGATTTTGACGTGAAAGTGTCAAAACCTTATCGGGGATTTGGAAAACTTTGCGAGAATGTCAAAAGTTTCACTGGGAATTCCAAAATGTTGTAAAAAACTAAAAACATGTCAACATTGATTTCATGATTCTCAACTGGAGTTTCAGAGATTTTTGACGTGAAAGTGTCAAAACCTTATCGGGGATTTGGAAAACTTTGCCGGAATGTCAAAAGTTTCACCGGGATTACCAAAATGTTGAAAAAAAAACTCGAAACATGTCAACATTGATTTTATGACTCTCAACTGGAGTTTTAGACATTCTGATGTGAATGTGTCACCTTTTTGTCGGGGATTTGGAAAATTTCCGGAGAATTTCAAAAGATTCACCGGGATTTCCAAAAAGTTGGAAAAAACTCTAACCATGTCAACATTGCTTTACAGAATCTCCACTGGCGTTTTAGAGATTTTGACGTGAAAGTGTCACCATTTTGTCGGGGACTCGGAATCTTTTCTGAAAATTTCAAATGTTCCCCGGGATTTCCAAAATGTTGAAAAAAAAACTCGAAACATGTCAACATTGATTTCATGATTCTCAACTGGAGTTTTAGAGATTTTGACGTGAAATTGTCGGGGATTTGGAAAACTTTACGGAATGTAAAAAATTTCACCGGGATTACCAAAATGTTGAAAAAAAACTCGAAACATGTCAACATTGATTTTATGATACTCAACTGGAGTTTCAGAGATTTTGACGGGAAAGTTTTACCACTCTGACCGGTATTTGGAATATTTTCCGAAAATTTCAAATGTTTTACCAGGATTTCCAAAATGTTGAAAAAAACCTCGAAACTTGTCAACATTGATTTTATGATTCTCAAAACGAGTTTTAGAGATTTTGACGTGAAATTGTCAAAATCTTTTCGGGGATTTGGAAAACTTTACGGAATGTCAAAAGTTTCACCGGGATTACCAAAACGTTGAAAAATACCTCGAAACATGTCAACATTGATTTTATGTTTCTCAAAAGGAGTTTCAGAGATTTTGACGTGAAAGTATCAAAATCTTGTCGGCGATTTGAAACTTTGCAGGAATGTCAGAAGTTTCACCGAGATTTCCAAATGGTCGAAAAGAACTCGAAACATGTCAGCATTGATTTTATGATTCTCAATTGGAGTTTTACAGATTCTGACGTGAAAGTGTCAAAGTCTTGTCGGGGATTTGGAAAACTTTGCGAGAATGTCAGAAGTTTCACCGGGATTACCAAAATGTTCAAAAAAAACCTCGAAACATGTCAACATTGATTTTATGTTTCTCAAAACGAGTTTTAGAGATTTTGACGTGAAATTGTCAAAATCTTTTCGGGGATTTGGAAAACTTTACGGAATGTAAAAAGTTTCACCGGGATTACCAAAATGTTGAAAAAAAAACTCCAAACATGTCAACATTGATTTTATGCTTCTCAAAACGAGTTTTAGAGATTCTGACGTGAAAGTGTCAAAGTCTTGTCGGGGATTTGGAAAACTTTGCGAGAATGTCAAAAGTTTCACCGGGATTACCAAAATGTTAAAAAAAAACCTCGAAACATGTCAACATTGATTTTATGTTTCTCAAAACGAGTTTTAGAGATTTTGACGTGAAATTGTCAAAATCTTTTCGGGGATTTGGAAAACTTTACGGAATGTAAAAAGTTTCACCGCGATTACCAAAATGTTGAAAAAAAAACTCGAAACATGTCAACATTGATTTTATGCTTCTCAAAACGAGTTTTAGAGATTTTGACGTGAAAGTGTCAAAGTCTTGTCGGGGATTTGGAAAACTTTGCGAGAATGTCAAAAGTTTCACCGGGATTACCAAAATGTTGAAAAAAAAACTCCAAACATGTCAACATTGATTTTATGTTTCTCAAAACGAGTTTTAGAGATTTTGACGTGAAAGTGTCAAAGTCTTGTCGAGGATTTGGAAAACTTTGCGAGAATGTCAAACGTTTCACCGGGACTTCCAAATGGTCGAAAAGAACTCGAAACATGTCAACATTGATTTTATGATTCTCAACTGGAGTTTTAGACATTCTGATGTGAAAGTGTCACCTTTTTGTCGGGGATTTGGAAAATTTCCGGAGAATTGCAAAAGTTTCACCGGGATTACCAAAATATTGAATAGAAACTCGAAACATGTCAACATTGATTTTATGATTCTCAAATGGAGTTTTAGACATTCTGATGTGAAAGTGTCACCTTTTTGTCGGGGATTTGGAAAGCTTTGCGACAGTGTCAAAAGTTTCACCCGGGATTTCCAAAATGTTTGAAAAAACCTCGAAACACGTCGACATTGATTTTAAGAATCTCCACTGGAATTTTAGAGATTTTTACGTGAAAATGTCGAAATCTTGTCGGGGATTTGAAAAACCTTCGAAAATGTTAAAAAGTTTCACCGGGAATTCCAAAATGTTGAAAAAACCCCGAAACATGTCAACATTGATTTTATGTTTCTCAAAACGAGTTTTAGAGATTTTGACGTGAAAGTGTCAAAACCTTATCGGGGATTTGGAAAACTTTGCGAGAATGTCAAAAGTTTCACTGGGAATTCCAAAATGTTGTAAAAAACTAAAAACATGTCAACATTGATTTCATGATTCTCAACTGGAGTTTCAGAGATTTTTGACGTGAAAGTGTCAAAACCTTATCGGGGATGTGGAAAACTTTGCCGGAATGTCAAAAGTTTCACCGGGATTACCAAAATGTTGAAAAAAAACTCGAAACATGTCAACATTGATTTTATGACTCTCAACTGGAGTTTTAGACATTCTGATGTGAATGTGTCACCTTTTTGTCGGGGATTTGGAAAATTTCCGGAGAATTTCAAAAGATTCACCGGGATTTCCAAAAAGTTGGAAAAAACTCTAACCATGTCAACATTGCTTTACAGAATCTCCACTGGCGTTTTAGAGATTTTGACGTGAAAGTGTCACCATTTTGTCGGGGACTCGGAATCTTTTCTGAAAATTTCAAATGTTCCCCGGGATTTCCAAAATGTTGAAAAATACCTCGAAACATGTCAACATTGATTTTATGTTTCTCAAAAGGAGTTTCAGAGATTTTGACGTGAAAGTGTCAAAGTCTTGTCGGGGATATGGAAAACTTCGCGAGAATGTCAAAAGTTTCACCGGGATTACCAAAATGTTGAAAAAAAACCTCGAAACATGTCAAGATTGATTTTATGTTTATCAAAACGAGTTTTAGAGATTTTGACGTGAAATTGTCAAAATCTTTTCGGGGACTTGGAAAACTTTACGGAATGTCAAAAGTTTCACCGGGATTACCAAAATGTTGAAAAAAAAACTCCAAACATGTCAAGATTGATTTTATGTTTCTCAAAACGAGTTTTAGAGATTTTGACGTGAAAGTGTCAAAACCTTATCGGGGATTTGGAAAACTTTGCGAGAATGTCAAAAGTTTCACTGGGAATTCCAAAATGTTGTAAAAAACTAAAAACATGTCAACATTGATTTCATGATTCTCAACTGGAGTTTCAGAGATTTTTGACGTGAAAGTGTCAAAACCTTATCGGGGATTTGGAAAACTTTGCCGGAATGTCAAAAGTTTCACCGGGATTACCAAAATGTTGAAAAAAAAACTCGAAACATGTCAACATTGATT
This sequence comes from Streptopelia decaocto, assembly GCF_964273445.1. Lineage (NCBI taxonomy): Eukaryota > Metazoa > Chordata > Aves > Columbiformes > Columbidae > Streptopelia > Streptopelia decaocto. Next base: position 95,781 of record NW_028117130.1, read on the forward strand.
TTATGACTCTCAACTGGAGTTTTAGACATTCTGATGTGAATGTGTCACCTTTTTGTCGGGGATTTGGAAAATTTCCGGAGAATTTCAAAAGATTCACCGGGATTTCCAAAAAGTTGGAAAAAACTCTAACCATGTCAACATTGCTTTACAGAATCTCCACTGGCGTTTTAGAGATTTTGACGTGAAAGTGTCACCATTTTGTCGGGGACTCGGAATCTTTTCTGAAAATTTCAAATGTTCCCCGGGATTTCCAAAATGTTGAAAAAAAAACTCGAAACATGTCAACATTGATTTCATGATTCTCAACTGGAGTTTTAGAGATTTTGACGTGAAATTGTCGGGGATTTGGAAAACTTTACGGAATGTAAAAAATTTCACCGGGATTACCAAAATGTTGAAAAAAAACTCGAAACATGTCAACATTGATTTTATGATACTCAACTGGAGTTTCAGAGATTTTGACGGGAAAGTTTTACCACTCTGACCGGTATTTGGAATATTTTCCGAAAATTTCAAATGTTTTACCAGGATTTCCAAAATGTTGAAAAAAACCTCGAAACTTGTCAACATTGATTTTATGATTCTCAAAACGAGTTTTAGAGATTTTGACGTGAAATTGTCAAAATCTTTTCGGGGATTTGGAAAACTTTACGGAATGTCAAAAGTTTCACCGGGATTACCAAAACGTTGAAAAATACCTCGAAACATGTCAACATTGATTTTATGTTTCTCAAAAGGAGTTTCAGAGATTTTGACGTGAAAGTATCAAAATCTTGTCGGCGATTTGAAACTTTGCAGGAATGTCAGATGTTTCACCGAGATTTCCAAATGGTCGAAAAGAACTCGAAACATGTCAGCATTGATTTTATGATTCTCAATTGGAGTTTTACAGATTCTGACGTGAAAGTGTCAAAGTCTTGTCGGGGATTTGGAAAACTTTGCGAGAATGTCAGAAGTTTCACCGGGATTACCAAAATGTTCAAAAAAAACCTCGAAACATGTCAACATTGATTTTATGTTTCTCAAAACGAGTTTTAGAGATTTTGACGTGAAATTGTCAAAATCTTTTCGGGGATTTGGAAAACTTTACGGAATGTAAAAAGTTTCACCGGGATTACCAAAATGTTGAAAAAAAAACTCCAAACATGTCAACATTGATTTTATGCTTCTCAAAACGAGTTTTAGAGATTCTGACGTGAAAGTGTCAAAGTCTTGTCGGGGATTTGGAAAACTTTGCGAGAATGTCAAAAGTTTCACCGGGATTACCAAAATGTTAAAAAAAAACCTCGAAACATGTCAACATTGATTTTATGTTTCTCAAAACGAGTTTTAGAGATTTTGACGTGAAATTGTCAAAATCTTTTCGGGGATTTGGAAAACTTTACGGAATGTAAAAAGTTTCACCGCGATTACCAAAATGTTGAAAAAAAAACTCGAAACATGTCAACATTGATTTTATGCTTCTCAAAACGAGTTTTAGAGATTTTGACGTGAAAGTGTCAAAGTCTTGTCGGGGATTTGGAAAACTTTGCGAGAATGTCAAAAGTTTCACCGGGATTACCAAAATGTTGAAAAAAAAACTCCAAACATGTCAACATTGATTTTATGTTTCTCAAAACGAGTTTTAGAGATTTTGACGTGAAAGTGTCAAAGTCTTGTCGAGGATTTGGAAAACTTTGCGAGAATGTCAAACGTTTCACCGGGACTTCCAAATGGTCGAAAAGAACTCGAAACATGTCAACATTGATTTTATGATTCTCAACTGGAGTTTTAGACCTTCTGATGTGAAAGTGTCACCTTTTTGTCGGGGATTTGGAAAATTTCCGGAGAATTGCAAAAGTTTCACCGGGATTACCAAAATATTGAATAGAAACTCGAAACATGTCAACATTGATTTTATGATTCTCAAATGGAGTTTTAGACATTCTGATGTGAAAGTGTCACCTTTTTGTCGGGGATTTGGAAAGCTTTGCGACAGTGTCAAAAGTTTCACCCGGGATTTCCAAAATGTTTGAAAAAACCTCGAAACACGTCGACATTGATTTTAAGAATCTCCACTGGAATTTTAGAGATTTTTACGTGAAAATGTCGAAATCTTGTCGGGGATTTGAAAAACCTTCGAAAATGTTAAAAAGTTTCACCGGGAATTCCAAAATGTTGAAAAAACCCCGAAACATGTCAACATTGATTTTATGATTCTCAAATGGAGTTTTAGAGATTTTGACGTGAAAGTGTCAAAACCTTATCGGGGATTTGGAAAACTTTGCGAGAATGTCAAAAGTTTCACTGGGAATTCCAAAATGTTGTAAAAAACTAAAAACATGTCAACATTGATTTCATGATTCTCAACTGGAGTTTCAGAGATTTTTGACGTGAAAGTGTCAAAACCTTATCGGGGATGTGGAAAACTTTGCCGGAATGTCAAAAGTTTCACCGGGATTACCAAAATGTTGAAAAAAAACTCGAAACATGTCAACATTGATTTTATGACTCTCAACTGGAGTTTTAGACATTCTGATGTGAATGTGTCACCTTTTTGTCGGGGATTTGGAAAATTTCCGGAGAATTTCAAAAGATTCACCGGGATTTCCAAAAAGTTGGAAAAAACTCTAACCATGTCAACATTGCTTTACAGAATCTCCACTGGCGTTTTAGAGATTTTGACGTGAAAGTGTCACCATTTTGTCGGGGACTCGGAATCTTTTCTGAAAATTTCAAATGTTCCCCGGGATTTCCAAAATGTTGAAAAAAAAACTCGAAACATGTCAACATTGATTTCATGATTCTCAACTGGAGTTTTAGAGATTTTGACGTGAAAGTGTCAAAACCTTATCGGGGATTTGGAAAACTTTGCGAGAATGTCAAAAGTTTCACTGGGAATTCCAAAATGTTGTAAAAAACTAAAAACATGTCAACATTGATTTCATGATTCTCAACTGGAGTTTCAGAGATTTTTGACGTGAAAGTGTCAAAACCTTATCGGGGATTTGGAAAACTTTGCCGGAATGTCAAAAGTTTCACCGGGATTACCAAAATGTTGAAAAAAAAACTCGAAACATGTCAACATTGATTTTATGACTCTCAACTGGAGTTTTAGACATTCTGATGTGAATGTGTCACCTTTTTGTCGGGGATTTGGAAAATTTCCGGAGAATTTCAAAAGATTCACCGGGATTTCCAAAAAGTTGGAAAAAACTCTAACCATGTCAACATTGCTTTACAGAATCTCCACTGGCGTTTTAGAGATTTTGACGTGAAAGTGTCACCATTTTGTCGGGGACTCGGAATCTTTTCTGAAAATTTCAAATGTTCCCCGGGATTTCCAAAATGTTGAAAAATACCTCGAAACATGTCAACATTGATTTTATGTTTCTCAAAAGGAGTTTCAGAGATTTTGACGTGAAAGTGTCAAAGTCTTGTCGGGGATATGGAAAACTTCGCGAGAATGTCAAAAGTTTCACCGGGATTACCAAAATGTTGAAAAAAAACCTCGAAACATGTCAAGATTGATTTTATGTTTATCAAAACGAGTTTTAGAGATTTTGACGTGAAATTGTCAAAATCTTTTCGGGGACTTGGAAAACTTTACGGAATGTCAAAAGTTTCACCGGGATTACCAAAATGTTGAAAAAAAAACTCCAAACATGTCAAGATTGATTTTATGTTTCTCAAAACGAGTTTTAGAGATTTTGACGTGAAAGTGTCAAAACCTTATCGGGGATTTGGAAAACTTTGCGAGAATGTCAAAAGTTTCACTGGGAATTCCAAAATGTTGTAAAAAACTAAAAACATGTCAACATTGATTTCATGATTCTCAACTGGAGTTTCAGAGATTTTTGACGTGAAAGTGTCAAAACCTTATCGGGGATTTGGAAAACTTTGCCGGAATGTCAAAAGTTTCACCGGGATTACCAAAATGTTGAAAAAAAAACTCGAAACATGTCAACATTGATTTTATGACTCTCAACTGGAGTTTTAGACATTCTGATGTGAATGTGTCACCTTTTTGTCGGGGATTTGGAAAATTTCCGGAGAATTTCAAAAGATTCACCGGGATTTCCAAAAAGTTGGAAAAAACTCTAACCATGTCAACATTGCTTTACAGAATCTCCACTGGCGTTTTAGAGATTTTGACGTGAAAGTGTCACCATTTTGTCGGGGACTCGGAATCTTTTCTGAAAATTTCAAATGTTCCCCGGGATTTCCAAAATGTTGAAAAAAAAACTCGAAACATGTCAACATTGATTTCATGATTCTCAACTGGAGTTTTAGAGATTTTGACGTGAAATTGTCGGGGATTTGGAAAACTTTACGGAATGTAAAAAATTTCACCGGGATTACCAAAATGTTGAAAAAAAACTCGAAACATGTCAACATTGATTTTATGATACTCAACTGGAGTTTCAGAGATTTTGACGGGAAAGTTTTACCACTCTGACCGGTATTTGGAATATTTTCCGAAAATTTCAAATGTTTTACCAGGATTTCCAAAATGTTGAAAAAAACCTCGAAACTTGTCAACATTGATTTTATGATTCTCAAAACGAGTTTTAGAGATTTTGACGTGAAATTGTCAAAATCTTTTCGGGGATTTGGAAAACTTTACGGAATGTCAAAAGTTTCACCGGGATTACCAAAACGTTGAAAAATACCTCGAAACATGTCAACATTGATTTTATGTTTCTCAAAAGGAGTTTCAGAGATTTTGACGTGAAAGTATCAAAATCTTGTCGGCGATTTGAAACTTTGCAGGAATGTCAGAAGTTTCACCGAGATTTCCAAATGGTCGAAAAGAACTCGAAACATGTCAGCATTGATTTTATGATTCTCAATTGGAGTTTTACAGATTCTGACGTGAAAGTGTCAAAGTCTTGTCGGGGATTTGGAAAACTTTGCGAGAATGTCAGAAGTTTCACCGGGATTACCAAAATGTTCAAAAAAAACCTCGAAACATGTCAACATTGATTTTATGTTTCTCAAAACGAGTTTTAGAGATTTTGACGTGAAATTGTCAAAATCTTTTCGGGGATTTGGAAAACTTTACGGAATGTAAAAAGTTTCACCGGGATTACCAAAATGTTGAAAAAAAAACTCCAAACATGTCAACATTGATTTTATGCTTCTCAAAACGAGTTTTAGAGATTCTGACGTGAAAGTGTCAAAGTCTTGTCGGGGATTTGGAAAACTTTGCGAGAATGTCAAAAGTTTCACCGGGATTACCAAAATGTTAAAAAAAAACCTCGAAACATGTCAACATTGATTTTATGTTTCTCAAAACGAGTTTTAGAGATTTTGACGTGAAATTGTCAAAATCTTTTCGGGGATTTGGAAAACTTTACGGAATGTAAAAAGTTTCACCGCGATTACCAAAATGTTGAAAAAAAAACTCGAAACATGTCAACATTGATTTTATGCTTCTCAAAACGAGTTTTAGAGATTTTGACGTGAAAGTGTCAAAGTCTTGTCGGGGATTTGGAAAACTTTGCGAGAATGTCAAAAGTTTCACCGGGATTACCAAAATGTTGAAAAAAAAACTCCAAACATGTCAACATTGATTTTATGTTTCTCAAAACGAGTTTTAGAGATTTTGACGTGAAAGTGTCAAAGTCTTGTCGAGGATTTGGAAAACTTTGCGAGAATGTCAAACGTTTCACCGGGACTTCCAAATGGTCGAAAAGAACTCGAAACATGTCAACATTGATTTTATGATTCTCAACTGGAGTTTTAGACATTCTGATGTGAAAGTGTCACCTTTTTGTCGGGGATTTGGAAAATTTCCGGAGAATTGCAAAAGTTTCACCGGGATTACCAAAATATTGAATAGAAACTCGAAACATGTCAACATTGATTTTATGATTCTCAAATGGAGTTTTAGACATTCTGATGTGAAAGTGTCACCTTTTTGTCGGGGATTTGGAAAGCTTTGCGACAGTGTCAAAAGTTTCACCCGGGATTTCCAAAATGTTTGAAAAAACCTCGAAACACGTCGACATTGATTTTAAGAATCTCCACTGGAATTTTAGAGATTTTTACGTGAAAATGTCGAAATCTTGTCGGGGATTTGAAAAACCTTCGAAAATGTTAAAAAGTTTCACCGGGAATTCCAAAATGTTGAAAAAACCCCGAAACATGTCAACATTGATTTTATGTTTCTCAAAACGAGTTTTAGAGATTTTGACGTGAAAGTGTCAAAACCTTATCGGGGATTTGGAAAACTTTGCGAGAATGTCAAAAGTTTCACTGGGAATTCCAAAATGTTGTAAAAAACTAAAAACATGTCAACATTGATTTCATGATTCTCAACTGGAGTTTCAGAGATTTTTGACGTGAAAGTGTCAAAACCTTATCGGGGATGTGGAAAACTTTGCCGGAATGTCAAAAGTTTCACCGGGATTACCAAAATGTTGAAAAAAAACTCGAAACATGTCAACATTGATTTTATGACTCTCAACTGGAGTTTTAGACATTCTGATGTGAATGTGTCACCTTTTTGTCGGGGATTTGGAAAATTTCCGGAGAATTTCAAAAGATTCACCGGGATTTCCAAAAAGTTGGAAAAAACTCTAACCATGTCAACATTGCTTTACAGAATCTCCACTGGCGTTTTAGAGATTTTGACGTGAAAGTGTCACCATTTTGTCGGGGACTCGGAATCTTTTCTGAAAATTTCAAATGTTCCCCGGGATTTCCAAAATGTTGAAAAATACCTCGAAACATGTCAACATTGATTTTATGTTTCTCAAAAGGAGTTTCAGAGATTTTGACGTGAAAGTGTCAAAGTCTTGTCGGGGATATGGAAAACTTCGCGAGAATGTCAAAAGTTTCACCGGGATTACCAAAATGTTGAAAAAAAACCTCGAAACATGTCAAGATTGATTTTATGTTTATCAAAACGAGTTTTAGAGATTTTGACGTGAAATTGTCAAAATCTTTTCGGGGACTTGGAAAACTTTACGGAATGTCAAAAGTTTCACCGGGATTACCAAAATGTTGAAAAAAAAACTCCAAACATGTCAAGATTGATTTTATGTTTCTCAAAACGAGTTTTAGAGATTTTGACGTGAAAGTGTCAAAACCTTATCGGGGATTTGGAAAACTTTGCGAGAATGTCAAAAGTTTCACTGGGAATTCCAAAATGTTGTAAAAAACTAAAAACATGTCAACATTGATTTCATGATTCTCAACTGGAGTTTCAGAGATTTTTGACGTGAAAGTGTCAAAACCTTATCGGGGATTTGGAAAACTTTGCCGGAATGTCAAAAGTTTCACCGGGATTACCAAAATGTTGAAAAAAAAACTCGAAACATGTCAACATTGATTTTATGACTCTCAACTGGAGTTTTAGACATTCTGATGTGAATGTGTCACCTTTTTGTCGGGGATTTGGAAAATTTCCGGAGAATTTCAAAAGATTCACCGGGATTTCCAAAAAGTTGGAAAAAACTCTAACCATGTCAACATTGCTTTACAGAATCTCCACTGGCGTTTTAGAGATTTTGACGTGAAAGTGTCACCATTTTGTCGGGGACTCGGAATCTTTTCTGAAAATTTCAAATGTTCCCCGGGATTTCCAAAATGTTGAAAAAAAAACTCGAAACATGTCAACATTGATTTCATGATTCTCAACTGGAGTTTTAGAGATTTTGACGTGAAATTGTCGGGGATTTGGAAAACTTTACGGAATGTAAAAAATTTCACCGGGATTACCAAAATGTTGAAAAAAAACTCGAAACATGTCAACATTGATTTTATGATACTCAACTGGAGTTTCAGAGATTTTGACGGGAAAGTTTTACCACTCTGACCGGTATTTGGAATATTTTCCGAAAATTTCAAATGTTTTACCAGGATTTCCAAAATGTTGAAAAAAACCTCGAAACTTGTCAACATTGATTTTATGATTCTCAAAACGAGTTTTAGAGATTTTGACGTGAAATTGTCAAAATCTTTTCGGGGATTTGGAAAACTTTACGGAATGTCAAAAGTTTCACCGGGATTACCAAAACGTTGAAAAATACCTCGAAACATGTCAACATTGATTTTATGTTTCTCAAAAGGAGTTTCAGAGATTTTGACGTGAAAGTATCAAAATCTTGTCGGCGATTTGAAACTTTGCAGGAATGTCAGAAGTTTCACCGAGATTTCCAAATGGTCGAAAAGAACTCGAAACATGTCAGCAATGATTTTATGATTCTCAATTGGAGTTTTACAGATTCTGACGTGAAAGTGTCAAAGTCTTGTCGGGGATTTGGAAAACTTTGCGAGAATGTCAGAAGTTTCACCGGGATTACCAAAATGTTCAAAAAAAACCTCGAAACATGTCAACATTGATTTTATGTTTCTCAAAACGAGTTTTAGAGATTTTGACGTGAAATTGTCAAAATCTTTTCGGGGATTTGGAAAACTTTACGGAATGTAAAAAGTTTCACCGGGATTACCAAAATGTTGAAAAAAAAACTCCAAACATGTCAACATTGATTTTATGCTTCTCAAAACGAGTTTTAGAGATTCTGACGTGAAAGTGTCAAAGTCTTGTCGGGGATTTGGAAAACTTTGCGAGAATGTCAAAAGTTTCACCGGGATTACCAAAATGTTAAAAAAAAACCTCGAAACATGTCAACATTGATTTTATGTTTCTCAAAACGAGTTTTAGAGATTTTGACGTGAAATTGTCAAAATCTTTTCGGGGATTTGGAAAACTTTACGGAATGTAAAAAGTTTCACCGCGATTACCAAAATGTTGAAAAAAAAACTCGAAACATGTCAACATTGATTTTATGCTTCTCAAAACGAGTTTTAGAGATTTTGACGTGAAAGTGTCAAAGTCTTGTCGGGGATTTGGAAAACTTTGCGAGAATGTCAAAAGTTTCACCGGGATTACCAAAATGTTGAAAAAAAAACTCCAAACATGTCAACATTGATTTTATGTTTCTCAAAACGAGTTTTAGAGATTTTGACGTGAAAGTGTCAAAGTCTTGTCGAGGATTTGGAAAACTTTGCGAGAATGTCAAACGTTTCACCGGGACTTCCAAATGGTCGAAAAGAACTCGAAACATGTCAACATTGATTTTATGATTCTCAACTGGAGTTTTAGACATTCTGATGTGAAAGTGTCACCTTTTTGTCGGGGATTTGGAAAATTTCCGGAGAATTGCAAAAGTTTCACCGGGATTACCAAAATATTGAATAGAAACTCGAAACATGTCAACATTGATTTTATGATTCTCAAATGGAGTTTTAGACATTCTGATGTGAAAGTGTCACCTTTTTGTCGGGGATTTGGAAAGCTTTGCGACAGTGTCAAAAGTTTCACCCGGGATTTCCAAAATGTTTGAAAAAACCTCGAAACACGTCGACATTGATTTTAAGAATCTCCACTGGAATTTTAGAGATTTTTACGTGAAAATGTCGAAATCTTGTCGGGGATTTGAAAAACCTTCGAAAATGTTAAAAAGTTTCACCGGGAATTCCAAAATGTTGAAAAAACCCCGAAACATGTCAACATTGATTTTATGATTCTCAAATGGAGTTTTAGAGATTTTGACGTGAAAGTGTCAAAACCTTATCGGGGATTTGGAAAACTTTGCGAGAATGTCAAAAGTTTCACTGGGAATTCCAAAATGTTGTAAAAAACTAAAAACATGTCAACATTGATTTCATGATTCTCAACTGGAGTTTCAGAGATTTTTGACGTGAAAGTGTCAAAACCTTATCGGGGATGTGGAAAACTTTGCCGGAATGTCAAAAGTTTCACCGGGATTACCAAAATGTTGAAAAAAAACTCGAAACATGTCAACATTGATTTTATGACTCTCAACTGGAGTTTTAGACATTCTGATGTGAATGTGTCACCTTTTTGTCGGGGATTTGGAAAATTTCCGGAGAATTTCAAAAGATTCACCGGGATTTCCAAAAAGTTGGAAAAAACTCTAACCATGTCAACATTGCTTTACAGAATCTCCACTGGCGTTTTAGAGATTTTGACGTGAAAGTGTCACCATTTTGTCGGGGACTCGGAATCTTTTCTGAAAATTTCAAATGTTCCCCGGGATTTCCAAAATGTTGAAAAATACCTCGAAACATGTCAACATTGATTTTATGTTTCTCAAAAGGAGTTTCAGAGATTTTGACGTGAAAGTGTCAAAGTCTTGTCGGGGATTTGGAAAACTTCGCGAGAATGTCAAAAGTTTCACCGGGATTACCAAAATGTTGAAAAAAAACCTCGAAACATGTCAAGATTGATTTTATGTTTATCAAAACGAGTTTTAGAGATTTTGACGTGAAATTGTCAAAATCTTTTCGGGGACTTGGAAAACTTTACGGAATGTCAAAAGTTTCACCGGGATTACCAAAATGTTGAAAAAAAAACTCCAAACATGTCAAGATTGATTTTATGTTTCTCAAAACGAGTTTTAGAGATTTTGACGTGAAAGTGTCAAAACCTTATCGGGGATTTGGAAAACTTTGCGAGAATGTCAAAAGTTTCACTGGGAATTCCAAAATGTTGTAAAAAACTAAAAACATGTCAACATTGATTTCATGATTCTCAACTGGAGTTTCAGAGATTTTTGACGTGAAAGTGTCAAAACCTTATCGGGGATTTGGAAAACTTTGCCGGAATGTCAAAAGTTTCACCGGGATTACCAAAATGTTGAAAAAAAAACTCGAAACATGTCAACATTGATTTTATGACTCTCAACTGGAGTTTTAGACATTCTGATGTGAATGTGTCACCTTTTTGTCGGGGATTTGGAAAATTTCCGGAGAATTTCAAAAGATTCACCGGGATTTCCAAAAAGTTGGAAAAAACTCTAACCATGTCAACATTGCTTTACAGAATCTCCACTGGCGTTTTAGAGATTTTGACGTGAAAGTGTCACCATTTTGTCGGGGACTCGGAATCTTTTCTGAAAATTTCAAATGTTCCCCGGGATTTCCAAAATGTTGAAAAAAAAACTCGAAACATGTCAACATTGATTTCATGATTCTCAACTGGAGTTTTAGAGATTTTGACGTGAAATTGTCGGGGATTTGGAAAACTTTACGGAATGTAAAAAATTTCACCGGGATTACCAAAATGTTGAAAAAAAACTCGAAACATGTCAACATTGATTTTATGATACTCAACTGGAGTTTCAGAGATTTTGACGGGAAAGTTTTACCACTCTGACCGGTATTTGGAATATTTTCCGAAAATTTCAAATGTTTTACCAGGATTTCCAAAATGTTGAAAAAAACCTCGAAACTTGTCAACATTGATTTTATGATTCTCAAAACGAGTTTTAGAGATTTTGACGTGAAATTGTCAAAATCTTTTCGGGGATTTGGAAAACTTTACGGAATGTCAAAAGTTTCACCGGGATTACCAAAACGTTGAAAAATACCTCGAAACATGTCAACATTGATTTTATGTTTCTCAAAAGGAGTTTCAGAGATTTTGACGTGAAAGTATCAAAATCTTGTCGGCGATTTGAAACTTTGCAGGAATGTCAGAAGTTTCACCGAGATTTCCAAATGGTCGAAAAGAACTCGAAACATGTCAGCATTGATTTTATGATTCTCAATTGGAGTTTTACAGATTCTGACGTGAAAGTGTCAAAGTCTTGTCGGGGATTTGGAAGACTTTGCGAGAATGTCAGAAGTTTCACCGGGATTACCAAAATGTTCAAAAAAAACCTCGAAACATGTCAACATTGATTTTATGTTTCTCAAAACGAGTTTTAGAGATTTTGACGTGAAATTGTCAAAATCTTTTCGGGGATTTGGAAAACTTTACGGAATGTAAAAAGTTTCACCGGGATTACCAAAATGTTGAAAAAAAAACTCCAAACATGTCAACATTGATTTTATGCTTCTCAAAACGAGTTTTAGAGATTCTGACGTGAAAGTGTCAAAGTCTTGTCGGGGATTTGGAAAACTTTGCGAGAATGTCAAAAGTTTCACCGGGATTACCAAAATGTTGAAAAAAAAACTCCAAACATGTCAACATTGATTTTATGTTTCTCAAAACGAGTTTTAGAGATTTTGACGTGAAAGTGTCAAAGTCTTGTCGAGGATTTGGAAAACTTTGCGAGAATGTCAAACGTTTCACCGGGACTTCCAAATGGTCGAAAAGAACTCGAAACATGTCAACATTGATTTTATGATTCTCAACTGGAGTTTTAGACATTCTGATGTGAAAGTGTCACCTTTTTGTCGGGGATTTGGAAAATTTCCGGAGAATTGCAAAAGTTTCACCGGGATTACCAAAATATTGAATAGAAACTCGAAACATGTCAACATTGATTTTATGATTCTCAAATGGAGTTTTAGACATTCTGATGTGAAAGTGTCACCTTTTTGTCGGGGATTTGGAAAGCTTTGCGACAGTGTCAAAAGTTTCACCCGGGATTTCCAAAATGTTTGAAAAAACCTCGAAACACGTCGACATTGATTTTAAGAATCTCCACTGGAATTTTAGAGATTTTTACGTGAAAATGTCGAAATCTTGTCGGGGATTTGAAAAACCTTCGAAAATGTTAAAAAGTTTCACCGGGAATTCCAAAATGTTGAAAAAACCCCGAAACATGTCAACATTGATTTTATGATTCTCAAATGGAGTTTTAGAGATTTTGACGTGAAAGTGTCAAAACCTTATCGGGGATTTGGAAAACTTTACGGAATGTAAAAAGTTTCACCGGGATTACCAAAATGTTGAAAAAAAAACTCCAAACATGTCAACATTGATTTTATGCTTCTCAAAACGAGTTTTAGAGATTTTGACGTGAAAGTGTCAAAGTCTTGTCGGGGATTTGGAAAACTTTGCGAGAATGTCAAAAGTTTCACCGGGATTACCAAAATGTTGAAAAAAAAACTCCAAACATGTCAACATTGATTTTATGTTTCTCAAAACGAGTTTTAGAGATTTTGACGTGAAAGTGTCAAAGTCTTGTCGGGGACTTGGAAAACTTTGCGAGACTTTCAAAAGTTTCACCGGGAATTCCAAAATGTTGAAAAAAACTCGAAACATGTCAACATTGATTTCATGATTCTCAACTGGAGTTTTAGAGATTTTGACGTGAAATTGACGGGGATTTGGAAAACTTTACGGAATGTAAAAAATTTCACCGGGATTACCAAAATGTTGAAAAAAAACTCGAAACATGTCAACATTGATTTTATGATTCTCAACTGCAGTTTCAGAGATTTTGACGGGAAAGTTTCACTACTTTGACGGGTATTTGGAATATTTTCCGAAAATTTCAAATGTTTCCCCGGGGATTTCCAGAATGTTGAAAAAAACCTCGAAACATGTCAACATTGATTTTATGATTCTCAACTGCAATTTCAGAGATTTTGACGGGAAAGTTTCACTACTTTGACGGGTATTTGGAATATTTTCCGAAAATTTCAAAAGTTTCACCGGGATTTCCAAATGGTCGACAAGAACTCGAAACATGTCAACATTGATTTTATGATTCTCAACTGGAGTTTTAGACATTCTGATGTGAAAGTGTCACCATTTTGTCGGGGATTTGGAAAACTTCCGGAGAATTTCAAAAGTTTCACCGGGATTTCCAAAAAGTTGGAAAAAGCTCTAAACATGTCACCATTGCTTTACAGAATCACCACTGGAGTTTTAGAGATTTTGAAGTGAAAGTGTCACCATTTTGTCGGGGACTCGGAATCTTTTCTGAAAATTTCAAATGTTCCCCGGGATTTCCAAAATGTTGAAAAAAACCTCGAAACATTGTCAACATTGATCTTATGTTTCGCAAAAGAAGTTTCAGAGATTTTTACTTGAAAATGTCGAAATCATGTCGGGGATTTGAAAACCTTCGAAAATGTTAAAAGTTTCACCGGGAATTCCAAAATGTTGAAAAAACCTCGAAACATGTCAACATTGATTTTATGATTCTCAAAACGAGTTTCAGAGATTTTGACGTGAAAGTGTCAAAACCTTATCGGGGATTTGGAAAACTTTGCGAGAATGTCAAAAGATTCACCGGGAGTTCCAAAATGTTGAAAAAAAAACTCGAAACATGTCAACATTGATTTCATGATTCTCAACTGGAGTTTTAGAGATTTTGACGTGAAATTGCCAAAATCTTTTCGGGGATTTGGAAAACTTTACGGAATGTCAAAAGTTTCACCGGGAATTCCAAAATGTTGAAAAAAACTCGAAACATGTCAACATTGATTTCATGATTCTCAACTGGAGTTTTAGAGATTTTGACGTGAAATTGACGGGGATTTGGAAAACTTTACGGAATGTAAAAAATTTCACCGGGATTACCAAAATGTTGGAAAAAAACCTCGAAACATGTCAACATTGATTTTATGATTCTCAACTGGAGTTTCAGAGATTTTGACGTGAAAGTGTCAAAACCTTTTCGGGGATTTGGAAAGCTTTGCGAGAATGTCAAAAGTTTCACCGGGAATTCTAAAATGTTGAAAAAAACTCGAAACATGTCAACATTGATTTCATGATTCTCAACTGGGGTTTTAGAGATTTTGACGGAAAGTTTCACCACTTTGACCGGTATTTGGAATATTTTCCGAAAATTTCAAATGTTTCCCCGGGATTTCCAGAATGTTGAAAAAAACCTCGAATCATGTCAACATTGATTTTATGATTCTCAACTGGAGTTTTAGACATGCTGATGTGAAAGTGTCACCATTTTGTCGGGGATTCGGAAAACTTTGCGAGACTTTCAAAAGTTTCACCGGGATTTCCAAATGGTCGAAAAGAACTCGAAACATGTCAACAATGATTTTATGATTCTCAACTGGAGTTTTAGACATTCTGGAGTGAAAGTGTCACCATTTTGTCGGGGATTTGAAAAATTTCCGGAGAATTTCAAAAGATTCACCGGGATTTCCAAAAAGTTGGAAAAAGCTCTAAACATGTCACCATTGCTTTACAGAATCTCCACTGGAGTTTTAGAGATTTTGACGTGAAAGTGTCACCATTTTGTCGGGGACTCGGAATCTTTTCTGAAAATTTCAAATGTTCACCGTGATTTCCAAAATGTTGAAAAAAACCTCGAAACATGTCAACATTGATTTTATGTTTCTCAAAAGAAGTTTCAGAGATTTTGAGGTGAAAATGTCGAAATCTTGTCGGGGATTTGAAAAACCTTCGAAAATGCTAAAAGTTTCACCGGGAATTCCAAAATGTTGAAAAAACCTCGAAACATGTCAACATTGATTTTAAGAATCTCCACTGGAATTTTAGAGATTTTTACGTGAAAATGTCGAAATCTTGTCGGGGATTTGAAAAACCTTCGAAAATGTTAAAAGTTTCACCGGGAATTCCAAAATGTTGAAAAAAACTCGAAACATGTCAACATTGATTTTATGATTCTCAACTGGAGTTTCAGAGATTTTGACGTGAAAGTGTCAAAACCTTGTTGGGGATTTGGAAAACTTTGCGAAAATGTCAGAAGTTTCACCGGGATTTTCCAATGGTCGAAAAGAAATCGAAACATGTCAACATTAAGAATCTCCACTGGCATTTAAGACATATTGACCTGACATTGTAAACATGTTGAAGTGGATTTTGAAAATTCTAGAGAGAATTTTAAAAGCTTCAACAGAATTTCAACCATTTTGAGAGGGATTTGAAAAGTTTCAATTGGAATGGGAAGAATTGGGACAAAAATTGGAAAATTTTGAAGGGACTTTGAAAAAATTTCAACTGGAATTTTAGCAATTTTGACGTGAATTTGTAAACCTGTGGACATGGATTTTGAAAATTCTAGAGAGAATTTTAAAAGCTTCAACAGCATTTCAACAATTTTTGAGAGGAATTTGAAAAGTTTCAATGGGAATGTGAAGAATTGGGATGAAAATTGGAAAATTATGAAGGGACTTCGAAAGAAATTTCAGCAGTGATTTTACGAATTTCAACTGGAATTTTAGAAATTGTGACGTGAAATTGTAACCATGTTGTCGAGGATTTTGAAAATTTAATGAGATTTTAAAATTTTCAACAGAATTTCAAAAATTTTGAAGGAAACTTTAAAAATTTCAACATTAATTTTCAAAATCTCAACTGGAGTTTTAGAAAATTGTAAAAATTTTGAAATGTATTTGGGAAATTTAGAGAGAATTTAAAAAGTTTCAACAGGATTTCAAAAATTTTGAAGGAATAATTTGGAAGGGGATTTGGAAAATTTTGGTGAGATATTAAAAGTTTCGTCATGATTTCAAAAATTTTGAGAGGAATCCGAAAAATTTACACATTAATTATAAGAATCTCAAATTCCTGTCAAAATTTGTTAAATCCTGTTGAAACTTTTAAAATCTCACAAAATCTTTCAATGCCTTTCAAAAATGTTCAAATTCCCATTGAAATTTTAAATTCTGATCAAAAATTTCACGTCAAAATATCTAAAATTTTTGTTGAGATTCTTAAAATTAAAGTTGAAATTTTTAAAATTGTCTTCAAAATTTTTCAATTCCCTTCATAATTTTAAAAATTCCCATCAAAATCTTTCAAATTACTCTCAGAAGTTTTCAAATCCTGTTGAAACTTTTAAAATTCTCACTAAAATTTTTTAATTCCTTAAAAAAAATTTTCAAATTCCCATTGCAATTTTCAAATTCCCTTCAAAAATTTTCAAATCCTGTTGTATTTTTCAAATTCCTATTGAAATTTTTCAAATTCCTTTCAAAATTTTTACAATTTCACTTCAAAATTTCTAAAATTCCACTTGAGATCTTTAAAATTGATGTTGAAATCTTTCAAATTCCATTCAAAATATTTAAATTCCTGTCCAAATTCTTCAAATTCCCATTGAAATTCCTTTCAAAATTTTTGAAATCCTTGTGAAACTTTTACAATAGTCACTAAAATATTTCAATGCCCGTCAAAAAAGTTCAAATTCCCATTGAAATTTTTAAACTCTCATCAAAAATTTTGAAATCCTGTTAACATTTTTCGAATTCTTATTGAAATTTCCGTTATGCCCGTGAAAATATTTACAATTTCACTACAAAATTTTTAAAATTGCAGTTGAAAAATCTTAAAGTCGATGTTGAAAATTTTACAGTTCTCTTCAAAAGTTTTCAATTCCCATTGAAAGTTGTTCGAATTCTCATTGAATTTTTTCAAATTCCTGTCAAAATTTGTCAAATCCTTTGAAACTTTTAAAATTCTGACTAAAACTTTTCAATTCCCGTGAAAAACTTTCAAATTCCTATTGAAATTTTTAAGATTCCCTGAAAACTGTTACAATTTGACTTAAAAATTTTTAGAATTACCGTTGAAATTCTTAAAATCTATGTTGACATTTTTCAAATTCCCTTCAAAATTTTTCAATTCCCGTCCAAATTATTCAAATTCCCATTAAAATTTTTGAATTCTTCTCAAAAATTTTAAAATCCTGTTGAAATTTTTCAAATTCCGTTAGAAATTTTTCAAATTTTTGTAAAAATTTTTCAAATCCTGTTGAAACATTTAAAAAACTCGCTAAAATTATCCAAGTCCCGTAAAAATTTTTACAATTAAATGTCAAAATTTCTAAAATTCCTGTTGGGATTCTTTAAATTAATGTTGAAATAATTTGAATTCCTGTCAAAATTTTTGAAATCCTGGTGAAAATTTAAAATTCTCACTATAATTTTCCAAAACGTCGTCAAAATTTTTACAATTTCACGTCAAAATTTCTAAAATTGCATTTGAAATTCTTAAAATGAATGTTCAAATTTTTAAAGTTCCCATAAAGTTTTTAAAATCCCCATAGAAGTCTTTTAAATTTATGACAAAATTTTTCAAATCCTGTTGAAACGTTCAAAATTCTCACTAAAATTTATCAATTCCCGTCAAAAATTTTCAAATTCCCATTAAAATTTTTAAATTCTCATCAAAAATTGTAAAATATTGTTGAAATATTCAAATTCCTATTGAAATGTTTCAAATTAATGTCAAAATTTTTACAATTTCACATCAAAATTTCTAAAATTCCAGTTGAGATTCTTAAAATTAATGTTGAAATTTTTTGAATTCCTGTCAAAATTTTTGAAATCCTAGTGAAACTTTTAAAATTCTCACTAAAATTTCCAAATCCCCATAAAAAGTTCGCATCAACATTTCTTAAAGTCCAGTTGAGATTCTTAAATTAATCTTGAAATATATAAAGTTCCCATCAAAATTTTTAAAATTATGCTGAAAATTTTAAATTCTCATTAGCTTTTCCAAATCCCCATAAAAATTTTAACAATTTCACGTCAAAATTTCTAAAATTCCTGTTGAAATTTTTTACAAAGTCCCTTAAAAATTTTCCAGTTTTCGTCCCAATTCTTCCCATTCCCATTGAAACTTTTCAAATCCCTCTCAACATTGTTGAAATCCTGTTGAAGCTTTTAAAATTCTCTCTAGAATTTCCAAAGTCCATGTCCACATGTTTCCAATTTGAGGTCAAAATTGCTAAAATTCCAGTTGAAATATTTTCAATGTCCCTGAAAAATTTTCCAATTTTCGTCCCAATTCTTCCCATTCCCATTGAAACTTTTCAAATCCCTCTCAACATTGTTGATATCCTGTTGAAGCTTTTAAAATTCTCTCTAGAATTTTCAAAATCCATGTCCACGTTTACAATTTCACGTCAAAATTTCTAAAATTCCAGTTGAAATTTTTTCAAAGTCTCTTAAAAATTTTCCAATTTTCGTCACAATTCTTCATATTCCATTGAAACATTTCAAAACCCTCTCAAAAATGTTTAAATCCTATTGAAGCTTTTACAAGTCTCTCTAGAATTTTCAAAATCCACCTCAACATGTTTACAATTTCACATCAAAATTTCTAAAATTCCAGTTGAAATTTTTTAAAGTCCCTTAACAATTTTCCAATTTTTGTCCCAATTCTTCACATTCCCATTGAAACTTTTCAAATCCCTCTCAAAATTGTTGAAATTCTGTTGAAAGTTTGAAACTTCTCCCTAGAATTTTCCAATCCACGTCAACATGTTTACAATTTCACGTCAAAATTGCTAAAATTCCAGTTGAAATTTTTTCAAAGTCCCTTCAAAATTTTCCAATTTTTGTTCCAATTCTTCACATTCCCATTGAAACGTTTCAAATCCCTCTCAACATTGTTGAAATCCTGTTGAAGCTTTTAGAATTCTCTCTAATTTTCAAAATCCACGTCCACATGTTCCCGATTTGAGGTCAAAATGGCTAAAATTCCAGTTGAAATTTTTTCGAACTCCCTCCAAATTTTTCCAATTTTTGTCCCAATTCTTCCCATTACATTGAAACTTTTCAAATCCCTCTCAATATTTTTGAAATCCAGTTGAAAGTTGGAAAATTCTCTCTAGAATTTTCAAAATCCCCGTCAACATGTTTCCAATTTCACGTCAAAAAATGGCTAAAATTCCAGTTGAAATTTTTTCAACGTCCCTTCAAACTTTTCCAATTTTCGTCTCAATTCTTCCCATTCCCATTGAAACTTTTCAAATCCCTCTCAACATTGTTGAAATCCTGTTGAAGCTTTTAAAATCCTCTCTAGAATTTTCCAAATACACGACAACATGTTTACAATTTCACGTCAAAATTTCTAAAATTCCAGTTGAAATTTTTTCAAAGTCCCTTTACAATTTTCCAATTTTCGTCCCAATTCTTCACATTCCCATTGAAACTTTTCAAATCTCTCTCAAAATTGTTGAAATTCTGTTGAAGCTTTTACAATTCTCTCTAGAATTTTCCAAATCCACTTCAACATGTCTCCAATTTGACATCAAAATTGCTAAAATTCCAGTTGAAATTTTATCAAAGTCTCTTCAAAATTTTCCAATTTTCGTCCCAATTCTTCACATTCCCATTGAAACTTTTCAAATCCCTCTCAAAATGGTTGAAATCCTGTTGAAAATTTGAAATTCTCTCTAGAATTTTCAAAATCCACCTCAACATGTTTCCAATTTCATGTCAAAATTGCTAAAATTCCAGTTGAGATTTTTCAAAGTCCCTTCAAAATTTTCCAATTTTCATCCATATTCTTCACATTCCCATTGAAACTTTTCATATCTCTCTCAACATTGTTGAAAACCTGTTGAAATTTTGAAATTCTCTCTAGAATTTTCCAAATCCACCTCAACATGTGTCGGGGGTTAAGACCCCGGCATGGGTTCGGGCCTACGGCGACGGAGGAAGAAATGTAACCAATTCAATGTGAATTATAAACATGCTTCCCTTTATTGATACAGAGCGCAAGCTTTTATAACAGTTCTATTAATTATGCCTACTTGTCAAATACCGATTTGATAGCATACGTAATGAGCCCATCCCAACATACATAATGAATCCATCCCTTTTGAGTCCATCCCCTTCTGTGGCCCCCCTGGTATGTGAGTTCCCTCGTTATCTTGGAGCTGCCTCTGGTACTTGTTTATCCAGGCTTTTCTCAGGAGCTGCCTCCTGAGACTGTGAGACTTGTTTGTGCAGGCCTTTCCCAGGCAATACCTTCTCACCCACCCTTGCTCAGCTCACGCTAACTGAGGCCTACTCATGCTAACTAGAAGAGATCCTCTCCGTAGAGAGGGTCTCAAGCCCTTTCTCTCTTGGCCATTCTCCAACAATTCCCCTCTTTTTCTTTTAGGACGAGCAGAGTTTGTCTTAACGTGTGCTCAAATATTCTCTTAATACAAAATAAAGCATAGCTTAAACACAAAAGCCCAATAACTGCAATAATCACAATAGCTAACAGACTTTACAAAAGGTCTTGACCCATTCTCCCAGTCCCAGCCAGTTCGTCAAACTTTCTAGGCTGAAAGGATATGGGCCTTTTGAATCTTTTGGGAGTGGTCCATAAGTCGTTGAATTTCCTTATGGATTGAAATCTATTTATCTTTTAGGTTCATACAGCAGAGACCATCACATCCTTCACACTCATGTCCTTGAGCCAATAACAAAAGTCTGTCGCAGCTCTACTCTACCGTGTGGCATGTCGTACAGAATCTACATCTAACAAGAATCTACTTAAAGCCCTTGAAGTTCTGTTAGTTTGCTTAACTAGCCAGCATCCAAATTTTCTAAAATATTTAAAGCTGTAGCTGTGCCAACACCAGATACAAGCGATTCTAAAACCCCTAGCCTTAACCCCCAAAAATCTACATTATCACCACACTTTGACTTATATGCATGCAAAAAACGTCTTTCCCGTGTCGCTTTTCTGTGATGGACTATCATGGGCGTTAAGAGAGTTAATAGTCCCAAAATACACAGTCCTCCAACAGCATTAGAAGGAATTCCCGGTTAGGCTCTATCTTCACAGATCAAGAATACACCATACAGTCTGTCCCACACTATCAATGACATCCCTCGGATTCTTCTGCGAGGCATTACACCATCGAGTTACACTTCTATAATCACCAAGGGTAGCATTAATATTTGCAGTCTTATCCATCCATGCTTTAGCATATTGTCCTGGCACTTTTCACAAACCAGCTGGATACAAGCATCCATGGGCACAGATCCCAGCAATTCCAGTTCCTGTGGGTCAATGTCTATTTCCAGGAGACAGTTAATCCAAAGTGCCATGTTGGTATTATTACAGTTTGTTGCAATGCCTTTATGCCGACCACTATTTTGAAACAGTTGTGTGATGCTGCTGTAGTCATCAAGGGCGATGCCAACCAAGCATGTGTGGAACGGTCTTACCGGAGACATCGTAGTTAGGCATATAGAGCCCTGGTCAGTCGTGTTGGCTAAAATACTTCACATGTTAGTCCTTGTCTGTGCAGGCATTCAAAACACAGCAGCTGGAACACAGGTTTCACGTTTCGTGCCAGCAACCATTGCGGCCTTTGATCTGTAAAGACACGAGCACAACCTCTCCCCCAGGTTATCAATTGATGTGGCCTTTTTCATTGACTACTGATTTGACCATAACTAATGTAGGTTCTTTCTGATTTAGCATGATTTTGGGTCATACTTGCAAAGTATTTCATCACATACAATACTTTTGACAATTGGTTTTGTGGTGTTTTCCCTACTTCTGCCCCCTTTTTCTTTTAAGAAGGAACAAAACTAAAACAAAAGCACAGTGCAGAATCAGATACGTGCGTTGGACTTTGACTACATACTCAGAATCACAAATCAAAATCAGAGGTTCCTCCTTAAAAAGCTCTAAGTAATTTAAAGCTGTGCCAAGTTCTGCTAACTGGGTTGAGCCTTCAATAATTTTTACAGAATGATGCCAATTGTTATCTTCACACCTCCCAGAATCATCAACAAAAACTTTGCAAGTATGTAAGATCAGACCAAATACAAGTATGGCCTATGACCTGATGTTAAAGACTTGCAGGTTCTGCAGCAATTTACATTTTACATGTATGCCAAAAGCTGTGCTGTTAAGAAAACCAGGTAGTGCAATTTATAAAGACATAGATCACAAACTAAAGAAATCAGAATTACATTTCACAAATGGTACATATGGCCTATTAAGACTTAAATTCATTTCCTGCATTTTCTTGATCAGAGTGAGAATTGGCATATAACAGTGAGTATATCAGTGTGCTAGCAGTCTCATCATACTGTCCCCAATAGCCACAGATTGTTTCTAGGTGGTAGCTAGAAATAGACAAATCTGCAAGTCCAATCGAATGCAGTCAGCCTGTAAGGTTGTCATAAATTCATTCCTCAACGTTCCTAACTCCATTTTGGCTGTCATAGTTATTGGATATTGTTTTCCCTTACCGGATCAAAGTCCTGTTTCAGATCTATCAGTGTAGAATTTGCTCTATCGAGACATTGGCTGTTAATAGCATTTGAAATTTCCTTGGAGATTTCTCACTTGCAGCAAGCAGATCCGCACCATCCCAGCAGCTTCTTGTACGCCATGCAACTAAACAGAATTCTCAGAAAACGTTATTTGAGCTTACAATTTACTTAACAAATCTTAACCTAAGAGAGGTATAGGACTTTCTGGCAACTATAAGTATACATGTATTAACACTTTGTTTCAAATTCGGCATTCCATTTGTCTCAAAAAACAGCCTTTCTTTCGTTTTCCCCCATGACCTCAAACTGCACCATTCAGTATTACATCGCTGCAGTGGGGGGGGAGACCCCCCTTTTCACTGCCCAAAAGCAGGCAGCCAGGTTTTTCCATTTTTGTTTTTCTTTCTCTTCGTGCTGCAGTTTAGAGATAACCAAGGTCACGCAGCTGGCATCATGGCTGGTACGAAGTAGGAGGCTCTGGGAAACTCCTCAGTTACACATTCCTTAGCTCCAGTTACCTTTTACAATTTAGAGATGTCAAAAAACAGTATAAACCAGCACAATAAACATCAACCATTATTCTATTGTCCTAGATCCAAATCAGTTCATATTCCAGCAACCTTTAAATACAACTTCATAACTTCATACAATACCAAGTTCACATCCATTATAACAGTTTCCTTTCCTTTTTTTTTTTTTTTTTTGCGGAGTTTAACACTTTAAAGTCTTTTCTGGCCTCAAAATTACTAGATAACAGTATAAGCAATTACTCTAATGTGTAAGGATGCAATTCTAAGGTGAAGCAAGGCGGAATTTTAGCAATGGAACCGGTTCCCATTATAAATATGCAAATTAAAATACTGAGCTCAGTGAAAACCAAATACCCAGTTCAAATATGCAGATGGATCACAGTCACACTAATTTAAGACAATACCTCAATTTTTGCATTGCACCTTTGGGCCGCTCACTGCTCAGGCAGGTGGAGGAACCTCTGGGTCTCCCTGACAAAAAAAGTCAGTGCGCGCTGGACCCCCATCGGCACTCGCCATCGGACTGAGTAAGGCCTTCTTTTTTGCTTTGTTTTGTTTTCAGTGTCTCATCTGACACAGTACAACTGTTATTCCAAAACCTGAATTTTTTACTTGATGTGCATACAAAAAAGCCAAATTCAGTGTACCGAGATGAGAGACAGCCTGTCACAGAGTTGCGCAAGTCTGGATATTGGAATAAGGCTAGTACGCTAGAGAGAAAAATAACAGCTACTACACGCAAAATTTTTACGACCACATTCACGCAGCAAGGAACCAAATCACTCATGATCTTCCGAACCATCACAAAATGCACATTTTGAGTCAACGGATTCTCACGATTTAACAGAGTACGAACTTATCGTACCATATAGCACAGACCTACCAAAATTGCAACATACTTAAACAGATACCCTCAAAGAAAACAGGTTAATGAGGAAAGAATCTTGCAGACTTTAACAAGTTTGCTGTGACCTGTGTGTTATCAGTTAACTCCCTTTCAGCTGTCCGAAAATGATTTAACGATCTCTTGTAGGGATTCATTTTGTCCTGCTCTGCTGGCCTCAAAAACAACATTAATTGCAACAAGATTCTATTCTCCGGACACTTTTCCCAATCATATAACTTATACAGCAACAAACACCGATGTCAACATTTAACAAGAGCTTCCTTCCTCACAATTCCGAATGTTTTCCCAAGCCTTAAAACACCTTCCAACACTGATCTTCTAGGAACACAACTGAAAGCAATCATTCCTGACCCCATCTTGCAAGTAAAACCTTGAAAAGAGGGAGGGAGGGAAGGGGGGGGGGGGGAACGCACATTCCTGACAAGCTGCTTGATTTTCAGAGAGGCAATACACAGAAGCACACAATATATACTGTAAAACTTGCAAATAACATGTTGATAGCAAACATTAGCATTCTCTACCGCCAATCTCAACACTCGTGCTTCCTCAGCGTCTAAGTTTTCAACCTGCTTACTGACGGCCTCTTGGAGATAGTCAATAAATTGCGTGTAAGTCTCATTGGGACCCTGATTGCGGTGTATCAATTAGTGTCTCTTCCAGGAGTTGTGGGATACCTGCCTCTTTCAATGAATCCACATAGTTCTGTCCTAAATGATCTATGGCTGTTACCTTTCACAGAGTTCTGTTGCCCAGTTCTTATCCGGCGACTCCTTCTGCTCTCTCGTAGGGGTTAGAGGGTTGAAAAACAGTAAAAGCAGGCTGGTAAAATTGGTAAAAGGATTGACAGTACACTTGTTTACGACTTTAGCATTCTCAGCTTTCACAGGTCTTTTAAGCAAATTGTCCGACTCCAATCCTCCGGACTGGTTGTTAGATGATGGTACAGGAGGCCACCCGCTCGGCATTTTTCCTCCCCCCGCCCTGGACTGCAACGCTGCAAAAATTCCGGCAGCAGCAGATCGTTCAACCTTAAGATCTTTTAAGACAGTCCCATGATTTCCATTGCTGACTCTATCCCATTTTTTCTGCTCTATATTGTCCCAAAGTTCAAATTTTGAATCACTAATGCCCGTAACAGTCTTTTCAGGTTTTAGTTGCTTCACTGTAGTAATTATCAGTTTCCAGGCGGTTACAAGGCCAAGAATATATCTTTCACGGTGACTTACTGCCTTCCACAACACAGTTCCCATGCCTCTGCACCAAATCAATAGTCCTTTGAGGTTCTCTGTTGATCCGCTCTCCCTCATCAAACAATAAATCAGGATCCTGAAAACACCCCTTAGTTCTCCCTGTTGCTACTAGACCAGCTAGCTGTTTAACGCAACTATTATCGACCCCTCGCTTTTCCAAAAAGCTCCGTAAAAGATCTAGGGCTACTTCCAAATTCATGTTCCCGTTTTCCGTGTCACCTTTATCCATACTACTACTGGCAAGGTCCTCTTATGTATCCTCTTATGTATCCTCTTATGGAACTACTTACAGCGATATGGTTTTTTGGTTTTTTTTTGTTTTTTTTTTTGTAGTGCCCCTTAGTAGCCCTTCAGCAGCGAACTTTAATCGGTTCAGGCATCGGAGACGACACACCGCAGCACAGTGTTCGGTCGCTCTGGCCCGCCAGTCGCTGTTTCTGGCGCCGCTGTCGTTTCCGTCGCCCCGTTAATCCTTTTAAGTCCTCCTTAGGCCTTTAAGTCCCCGTTAGGTCTTCAGGTCCAGGCTCGGCCTTCAGGTCCGTTGCTCGGCTTGTTCGGGCGCCAAATGTCGGGGGTCAAGACCCCGGCATGGGTTCGGGCCTACGGCGACGGAGGAAGAAATGTAACCAATTCAATGTGAATTATAAACATGCTTCCCTTTATTGATACAGAGCGCAAGCTTTTATAACAGTTCTATTAATTATGCCTACTTGTCAAACACCGATTTGATAGCATACGTAATGAGCCCATCCCAACATACATAATGAATCCATCCCCTTGAGTCCACCCCCTTCTGTGGCCCCCCTGGTATGTGAGTTCCCTCGTTATCTTGGAGCTGCCTCTGGTACTTGTTTATCCAGGCTTTTCTCAGGAGCTGCCTCCTGAGACTGTGAGACTTGTTTGTGCAGGCCTTTCCCAGGCAATACCTTCTCACCCACCCTTGCTCAGCTCACGCTAACTGAGGCCTACTCATGCTAACTAGAAGAGATCCTCTCCGTAGAGAGGGTCTCAAGCCCTTTCTCTCTTGGCCATTCTCCAAAAAACATGTTTACAATTTCACGTCAAAATGGCTAAAATTCCAGCTGAAATTTTTTCAAAGTCCCTTCACAATTTTCCAAATTTTGTCCCAATTCTTCACATTCCCATTGAAACTTTTCAAATCCCTCTCAACATTGTTGAAATCCTGTTGAAATTTTGAAACTTCTCTCTAGAATTTTCAAAATCCACCTCTACATGTTTCCAATTTGAGGTCAAAATTGCTAAAATTCCAGTTGAAATTTTTTCAAAGGCCCTGAAAAATTTCCCAATTTTCGTCCCAATTCTTCCCATTCCCATTGAAACTTTACAAATCCCTCTCAACATTGTTGAAATCCTGTTGAAGCTTTTAAAATTCTCTCTAGAATTTTCCAAATCCACCTCAACATGTTTACAATTTCACGGCAAAATTGCCTCTATCCGAGAGGGCAGGAGGTCCATCTCCTTTTGGGGGGTACCTCCCTGGGGCCTTTCCGACTGGCACGTCAGGGTGTTACTCCACCAGTCGATCTCCCTTTCGCACTCCCTGATGGTCCTCAGTGTCTCAACCTCCTCCTTAGGTTTGACGACCATGTCGAGCAGGTCTTGCACCCGCTCACACCTCACACAGGTGGGATGCTGCCTCCCTCCCTCAGCAGCAGGCTGTGGCACTCCCTGCAGTTGGAGACCTGAACAGCCACCGTTCGGGACAGAGCCTCAGTCTGCGTAGCCACAGCCTGTTAGAGACAAGCTCTCCTCCTGGAGACGACCATGGTCGCCAGCAGTCTGGGGCGCTGGCAATAAGCTAGAGGGGCTGACAAGCAACAAGTGCTCTCTGCACCCTGCTGCACAAGCTACCACACCTGCTGCTGCAGCACAGTGTGGGTGGGACTCACCTGCTACACAAGCTGGTTGCTCCTCCCTGCACCAGGTGACTAGTCGCTGCCCTCCCAAAGGCTTTTTCAAGGCAAGGGGAGGGGGTGTGGTCGCCGTCACCGTGGGAACGCCCCGCCACGTCAGCCGCTCTCTCGCAATGGCTGCCGGGGCTTTGGCGATCGGGACCCGCCGGGAATCACGCTGTCCCTGTACGTTTCCCTCTGAGCTTCCTGATCTCGGCTGAACCTCGTGGTCGGCTGAACCCCGCCGGCTCCGGCTCTCGCTGGGCTGGCTCCGATCAGTTCCCTTCAAAATTTGGGAAATCCCGGTGAAACTTTTGAAATTCTCAGGAAATTTTCCAAATCCCAACAAAATGGTGACACTTTCACGTCAAAATCTCTAAAACTCCAGTGGAGATTCTTAAAATCAATGTTGACATGTTTGGAGTTCCCTTCAAAATGTTGGAAATCCCGGGGAAACTTTGGAAATTCTCAGGAAATTTTCCAAATCCGGGACAAAATTTTGAAACTTTCACATCAAAATCTCTAAAATTCCAGTTGAAATTTTTTCAAAGTCCCTTCATAATTTTCTAATTTTCGTCCCAATTCTTCACATTCCCATTGAAACTTTTCAAATCCCTCTCAACATTGTTGAAATCCTGTTGAAGCTTTTAAAATTCTCTCTAGAATTTTCAAAATCTACCTCAACATGTTTACAATTTCACGTCAAAATTGCTAAAATTCCAGTTGAAATTTTTTCAAAGTCCCTGAAAAATTTTCCAATTTTAGTCCCAATTCTTCCCATTCCCATTGAAACTTTTCAAATCCCTCTCAAAATTGTTGAAATCCGGGGAAAGGGGAGATGTACCCGTGAGAGAAGGGGATGGTGATAGGAGAATAACATGGATGATAGAAAAATTAACCAATGGGATGTTAGTGCTGTAACTTGTCACCAATAGTGAAAAGACCCCTGGACTGGTAGAATTGTATAAAAATGCACTTGTAGCGATCAATGGCACCTATTACCTCAATGTTGAAGGAACTTGGTCCATGTCGTTCGCCCGTCTCAACCGCGACCGTCCCCGTCACCCGCGGAGTCACCGCGTCCTCGCCACGGCCGCTGCATTGCGACACAGGTTCTGTGTCACTGGGTGTGGCACCGAGCGCCCCCTAGGGGACGGGGGGACTGTCACCCAGCCTGTCACTGCTGCTGTCCCTGCGTCACCAGCCCGGCCTCTGCAAAGTGGCCAAACCGCGCCCAAAATGGACAGGGAAGGCAAGGCTGGGCTCTAGGACGTCCTATTGTTTGATGTGACTGTGTCTATGTGACTCATTGTGACGCTGACTCTGTTACATCTGTGACTCTGTGACTGTGACCATGACTCTATGACTGTGACTGTGACTGTGACATCTTTTCACACATTTACAATTATATCTATTTAGAGTGAGATATATATTTACACTAATTAATAAATACAAGTCCCATCGAAATTTTCAAATTTCACGTCAAAATTGCCAAAATTCCAGTTGAAATTTATGGCGTCCGGGCCCCATAGATTTGAATGAGAAGGGACCCAGGCGTCCGGGCCCCATAGATTTGAATGAGGAGGGACCCAGGCGTCCGGGCCCCATAGATTTGAATGAGAAGGGACCCAGGCGTCCGGGCCCCATAGATTTGAATGAGGAGGGACCCAGGCGTCCGGGCCCCATAGATTTGAATGAGGAGGGACCCAGGCGTCCGGGCCCCATAGATTTGAATGAGAAGGGACCCAGGCGTCCGGGCCCCATAGATTTGACCCAGGAGGGACCCAGGCGTCCGGGCCCCATAGATTTGAATGGGGAGGGACCCAGGCGTCCGGGCCCCATAGATCTGACTGAAGAGGGACCCAGGCGTCCGGGCCCCATAGATTTGAATGAGGAGGGACCCAGGCGTCCGGGCCCCATAGATTTGACCCAGGAGGGACCCAGGCGTCCGGGCCCCATAGATTTGACCCAGGGGGACCCAGGCGTCCGGGCCCCATAGATTTGACCAAACAGGGACCCAGGCGTCCGGGCCCCATAGATTTGAATGAGGAGGGACCCAGGCGTCCGGGCCCCATAGATTTGAATGAGGAGGGACCCAGGCGTCCGGGCCCCATAGATTTGAATGAGGAGGGACCCAGGCGTCCGGGCCCCATAGATTTGAATGAGGAGGGACCCAGGCGTCCGGGCCCCATAGATTTGACCCAGGAGGGACCCAGGCGTCCGGGCCCCATAGATTTGACCGAGGAGGGACCCAGGCGTCCGGGCCCCATAGATTTGAATGGGGAGGGACCCAGGCGTCCGGGCCCCATAGATTTGACCAATGAGGGACCCAGGCGTCCGGGCCCCATAGATTTGAATGAGAAGGCACCCAGGCGTCCGGGCCCCATAGATTTGAATGAGGAGGGACCCAGGCGTCCGGGCCCCATAGATTTGAATGAGGAGGGACCCAGGCGTCCGGGCCCCATAGATCTGAATGAGGAGGGACCCAGGCGTCCGGGCCCCATAGATTTGACCGAGGAGGGACCCAGGCGTCCGGGCCCCATAGATTTGAATGGGGAGGGACCCAGGCGTCCGGGCCCCATAGATTTGACCACAAGGGACCCAGGCGTCCGGGCCCCATAGATTTGACCCAGGAGGGACCCAGGCGTCCGGGCCCCATAGATTTGAATGGGGAGGGACCCAGGTGTCCGGGCCCCATAGATTTGATTCAGGAGGGACCCAGGCGTCCGGGCCCCATAGATTTGAATGAGGAGGGACCCAGGCGTCCGGGCCCCATAGATTTGAATGGGGAGGGACCCAGGCATCCGGGCCCCATAGATTTGAATGAGGAGGGACCCAGGCGTCCGGGCCCCATAGGTTTTAATGAGGAGGGACCCAGGCGTCCGGGACCCATAGATTTGACTGAGGAGGGACCCAGGCGTCCGGGCCCCATAGATTTGAATGAGAAAGGGACCCAGGCGTCCGGGCCCCATAGATTTGAATGAGGAGGGACCCAGGCGTCCGGGCCCCATAGATTTCAATGAGGAGGGACCCAGGCGTCCGGGCCCCATAGATTTGACCCAGGAGGGACCCAGGCGTCCGGGCCCCATAGATTTGAATGGGGAGGGACCCAGGCGTCCGGGCCCCATAGATTTGAATGGGGAGGGACCCAGGCGTCCGGGCCCCATAGATTTGACTCAGAGGGACCCAGGTGTCCGGGCCCCATAGATTTGAATGAGGAGGGACCCAGGCGTCCGGGCCCCATAGATTTGAATGAGGAGAGACCCAGGCGTCCGGGCCCCATAGATTGCACTGAGGAGGGACCCAGGAGTCCGGGCCCCATAGATTTGAATGGGGAGGGACCCAGGTGTCCGGGCCC
The DNA here is from genome assembly GCF_964273445.1 of Streptopelia decaocto. Classification (NCBI taxonomy): domain Eukaryota; kingdom Metazoa; phylum Chordata; class Aves; order Columbiformes; family Columbidae; genus Streptopelia; species Streptopelia decaocto. The sequence goes on from NW_028117130.1 coordinate 126,440, forward strand.
CATAGATTTGAATGGGGAGGGACCCAGGCGTCCGGGCCCCATAGATTTGACTCAGAGGGACCCAGGTGTCCGGGCCCCATAGATTTGAATGAGGAGGGACCCAGGCGTCCGGGCCCCATAGATTTGAATGAGGAGGGACCCAGGCGTCCGGGCCCCATAGATTTGAATGAGGAGAGACCCAGGCGTCCGACCCCCATAGATTGCACTGAGGAGGGACCCAGGCGTCCGGGCCCCATAGATTTGACCAATGAGGGACCCAGGCGTCCGGGCCCCATAGATTTGAATGAGGAGGGACCCAGGCGTCCGGGCCCCATAGATTTGAATGAGGAGGGACCCAGGCGTCCGGGCCCCATAGATTTGACGCAGGAGGGACCCAGGCGTCCGGGCCCCATAGATTTGAATGGGGAGGGACCCAGGCGTCCGGGCCCCATAGATCTGAATGGGGAGGGACCCAGGCGTCCGGGCCCCATAGATTTGACCCAGGAGGGACCCAGGCGTCCGGGACCCATAGATTTGACCCAGGAGGGACCCAGGCGTCCGGGCCCCATAGATTTGACCAAACAGGGACCCAGGCGTCCGGGCCCCATAGATTTGATTCAGGAGGGACCCAGGCGTCCGGGCCCCATAGATTTGAATGGGGAGGGACCCAGGCGTCCGGGCCCCATAGATTTGACCACGAGGGACCCAGGCGTCCGGCCCCCATAGATTTGAATGAGGAGGGACCCAGGCGTCCGGGCCCCATAGATTTGAATGAGGAGGGACCCAGGCGTCCGGGCCCCATAGATTTGAATGAGGAGAGACCCAGGCGTCCGACCCCCATAGATTGCACTGAGGAGGGACCCAGGCGTCCGGGCCCCATAGATTTGACCAATGAGGGACCCAGGCGTCCGGGCCCCATAGATTTGAATGAGGAGGGACCCAGGCGTCCGGGCCCCATAGATTTGAATGAGGAGGGACCCAGGCGTCCGGGCCCCATAGATTTGACGCAGGAGGGACCCAGGCGTCCGGGCCCCATAGATTTGAATGGGGAGGGACCCAGGCGTCCGGGCCCCATAGATCTGAATGGGGAGGGACCCAGGCGTCCGGGCCCCATAGATTTGACCCAGGAGGGACCCAGGCGTCCGGGACCCATAGATTTGACCCAGGAGGGACCCAGGCGTCCGGGCCCCATAGATTTGACCAAACAGGGACCCAGGCGTCCGGGCCCCATAGATTTGATTCAGGAGGGACCCAGGCGTCCGGGCCCCATAGATTTGAATGGGGAGGGACCCAGGCGTCCGGGCCCCATAGATTTGACCACGAGGGACCCAGGCGTCCGGCCCCCATAGATTTGAATGAGGAGGGACCCAGGCGTCCGGGCCCCATATATTTGACCCAGGAGGGACCCAGGCGTCCGGGCCCCATAGATTTGAATGAGGAGGGACCCAGGCGTCCGGGCCCCATAGATTTGAATGAGGAGGGACCCAGGCGTCCGGGCCCCATAGATTTGAATGAGGAGGGACCCAGGCGTCCGGGCCCCATAGATTGGAACGAGGAGGGACCCAGGCGTCCGGGCCCCATAGATTTGAATGAGGAGGGACCCAGGCATCCGGGCCCCATAGATTTGACCCAGGAGGGACCCAGGCATCCGGGCCCCATAGATTTGAATGAGGAGGGACCCAGGCGTCCGGGCCCCATAGATTTGAATGAGGAGGGACCCAGGCGTCCGGGCCCCATAGATTTCAATGAGGAGGGACCCAGGAGTCCGGGCCCCATAGATTTGACCCAGGAGGGACCCAGGCGTCCGGGCCCCATAGATTTGAATGGGGAGGGACCCAGGCGTCCGGGCCCCATAGATCTGAATGGGGAGGGACCCAGGCGTCCGGGCCCCATAGATTTGAATGGGGAGGGACCCAGGCGTCCGGGACCCATAGATTTGAATGAGGAGGGACCCAGGCGTCCGGGCCCCATAGATTTGACCAAACAGGGACCCAGGCGTCCGGGCCCCATAGATTTGAATGAGGAGGGACCCAGGCGTCCGGGCCCCATAGATTTGATTCAGGAGGGACCCAGGCGTCCGGGCCCCATAGATTTGAATGAGGAGGGACCCAGGCGTCCGGGCCCCATAGATTTGATTCAGGAGGGACCCAGGCGTCCGGGCCCCATAGATCTGAACGGGGAGGGACCCAGGCGTCCGGGCCCCATAGATTTGAATGGGGAGGGACCCAGGCGTCCGGGCCCCATAGATTTGACCAAACAGGGACCCAGGCGTCCGTGCCCCCTAGATTTCAATGAGGAGGGACCCAGGCGTCCGGGCCCCATAGATTTGACCCAGGAGGGACCCAGGCGTCCGGGCCCCATAGATTTGAATGGGGAGGGACCCAGGCGTCCGGGCCCCATAGATCTGAATGGGGAGGGACCCAGGCGTCCGGGCCCCATAGATTTGACTCAGAGGGACCCAGGCGTCCGGGCCCCATAGATTGCACTGAGGAGGGACCCAGGAGTCCGGGCCCCATAGATTTGAATGGGGAGGGACCCAGGCGTCCGGGCCCCATTCACCCCCGCGATCCCGCCGCGTGGCCCCGCCCCTTTTCACCCCACCCCGGCTTCCCTCCCCTTAACCACGCCCCCTCCCTTAACCACGCCCCCCTCCCTCAGCCCCGCCCCTTCCCGCCCCGCCCGCGCCTGCGCCGCGCGGCTCCCGCGCGCCCAGCGGCTCCGTCCCCCCCCCCCCAACCCGCCCCCCCAAGGACCCGGGTTCGAATCCCAAGGACGCGGGTTCGAGTCCCCGCAGCGCCGCCTCCTCCCGCCCCCCCCCCCCCCCCCCCCCGATACGCGGGGTTTGCGGGACCCCCCGGGACCCCCGCGATGCGCGAGCGGCGGCCATGACAGGTGAGCACCCCCCCCTTTCCCCCCCCAACCCACAATGGGCTCGTCCGGCCGCCATAGGCGCCGCTTTGCTCAATTATTTTACCTCGTAACGCTTCAAAACGAGCGTTTTGCCCCAAAATGGGTGCGGGGGGGTGTGTTTACCATCCCCTTAAGGGGTTCGAAGGGGTTTAAGCGCGGTTTAAAGCCGCGGTTTAGCGCTTTTGGGGTTTTTGGTCGTCAAGCGGCGTAACTTGGGATAAATGGAATTAACGCCGCTTGCGTTGGGGTTTTGGGGATAATTCGGGGGGAAAAGGCGCCGTTTGAGGGGCTGGGGGGGTCGGGATTAGGGGGAAACCCCCCCCCGTGCCCCCCCGCCCTAGGGTGGAATGGACGCGCCCGGCGGCTGAGGGGACGTGGGACTGAACCAAGTGCGGGGGAGGGAGGGGGGGAACACCCGCCCCCCCACGCTCCCCCATAGGGGAGAATGGAGTCCCCGGGGGCTGAACCATTTAGGGAGGGGGGGAACCGCCCCCCCCCCACGCTCCCCCATAGGGTTGAATGGAGTCCCAGGGGACTGAACCATTTAGGGAAGGGGGGGGAACCGCCCCCCCCCACACTCCCCCATAGGGGAGAATGGAGTCCCAGGGGACTGAACCATTTAGGGAGGGGGGGGAACCGCCCCCCCCCACTCCCCCATAGGGGAGAATGGAGTCCCAGGGGACTGAACCATTTAGGGAGGGGGGGGAACCGCCCCCCACACTCCCCCATAGGGGAGAATGGAGTCCCAGGGGACTGAACCAGGGAACCGCCCCCCCACACTCCCCCATAGGGGAGAATGGAGTCCCAGGGGACTGAACCATTTAGGGAAGGGGGGATCCGCCCCCCCCCGTAGGGTTGAATGGAGTCTCCGGGGACTGAACCATTTAGGGAGGGGGGGGGGAACCGCCCCCCCCACGCTCCCCCCATAGGGGAGAATGGAGAACGTACCACGTGGGGCCGGCGCGGGGGGGGGACGCACCATTATGGGGGGGGGGTTTATGGAGACACCCCCCAAAAGTAATTGGGCAAGGTAATTAAAGGCGACTTAATTAAGGAAGTGGAGACGGGAATGGACGGAAAATGGGGAGAAATGGGGAAAATTGGGGAAATTTGGGGGAATTTTGGGGAATTTGGGAAATTTGGAAAATTATGGAAAATTTGGAAAAATTGGGGAAATGTTGAAAAATTTGGAAAATGGTGAAAAATGTTGGAAAATTTGGAAAATTTTGGAAAAAATGGAAAATTTTGGGAAATTTTGGAAAAAATGGAAAATTATGGGAAATTTTGGAAAAATTTGGAAAAAATAGAAAATTTTGGAAAATTTTGGAAAAGATGGAAAATTACAGAAAATTTTGGAAAAAATGGAAAATTATGGAAAATTTTGGAAAAAATAGAAAATTTTGGAAAATTTTGGAAAATTTTGGAAAATTTGGAAATTACAAAAAATTTTGGAAAATTTTTTTAAAAATGGAAAATTATGGAAAATTGGGAAAAAATTGAAAATTACAGAAAATTTTGGAAAATTTTGACAATTTTGAAACATTTTGAAAAAATCAGAAAAATTTGAGGAAAAATGAAATTTTGGAAAATTTGGCAAATCTTGGAAAATTTTCAAACATTTGGGGAAATTTGGGAAATTTTGAAAATGTTTGGGAAGGTTTGAGAAATTTTGGAAAATTTTGATAAATTTTGGGCAATTTTGGAAAAAATTGGAAAATTTTGTTAAATTTTGAGAAATTTTGATAAATTTTGGAGATTTCGGAAAATTTTGGAAATTTTGATAAGATCTGAAAATTATAAATTTTGGAAAATTTTGATTAATTTGGGGCAATTTTGGAAAAATTTGGACAATTTTGATAAATTTTGGGCAATTTTGGAAAAAATTGGAAAATTTTGTTAAATTTGGGGAAATTTTGATACATTTTGGAGAATTTGGAAAATTTTGGAAAAATTTGGAAATTTTGATAAAATTTGGGAAAATGATAAATTTTGGGAAATTTTGTTAAATTTTGGGAAAATGGAAAATTTTGGGGCAATTTTGATAAATTTTGGAAAGTTTTCAATACATTTTGATAAATTTGGAGCAATTTTGGAAAAATTCAGAATATTTTGATAAATTTGGGGAAATTTTGATCAATTTTGGAGAATTTGGAAAATTTTGGAAAAATTTGGAAATTTTGATAAAATTTGGGAAAATGATAAATGTTGGGAAATTTTGATAAATTTTGGAGAATATGGAAAACTTTGCAAAAATTTGGATATTTTGATAAATTTGGGGAAAAATCATAAATTTTGGAAAATTTCATTAAATTCTGGGAAAAATGGAAACATTTGGGAAAATTTTGAAATTTTGATAAAATTTGGGAAAATTATAAATTTTGGAAATTTGTTTTAAATTTTGGAGAAATTGAAAATTTTGGAAAGTTGTAATAAATTTTGGAAAGTTTTTGATAAATTTTGGCCAATTTTGGAAATTTTGGGGAAATTTTGATGAATGATAAATTTTCCAAAATTTTGGAAAAATTTGGAAAATGTTCATAAATTTGGGGAAAATTTGGGAAAACTCAGAAAAATTTGGAAAAACTTGATAAATTGAGGAAAAATTTGATGAATTCTTTTAAAAATTGATAAATTTTGGAAAAATTTGATAAATTTGGGAAAACGTTGATAAATGTTGTAAAATTTTTGATAAATTTTGAAAAGTTTTGATAAATTTTGGCAAATTTTTGATAAATTTCGTAAAATTTTTGATAAATTTTGGAAAAATTTTGATAAATTTTGGCAAATTTGGGATAAATTTTGGCAAATTTGGGATAAATTTTGGCAAATTTTGGATAAATTTGGGATAAATGTTGGGAAATGGGAAGTGCTGAGTGTTTCCTGTTGGGCTGTTTCCCATTGGCTGCAGGCCGGGGGCCGCGTGACCCTCGCTGCGTTCCCATTGGCCGGCGGTCGCCATGGCGGAGCCGTGGGTGGTGAAGGAGGGCTGGCTGCACAAGAGAGGTAATTAACGCCCTTTAATTAGCGCCCATGACGCCCTTTAATTAGCTGCCCGGGCTCCTTTTCCCCTTCCCCTTTCTTCTTTTCCTTCTTCCTTTTCCTTTTCCCCCTTTTCCTTTTGCCCCTTTTCCTTTTTCCTCCTTTTCCTTTTCCCCTTTTCCTTTTGCCCCTTTTCCTTTTCCCCTTTTCCTTTTCCCCCTTTTCCTTTTCCCCCTTTTCCTTTTCCCCCTTTTGCTTTTCCCCCTTTTGCTTTTCCCCCTTTTGCTTTTCCCCCTTTTGCTTTTTCCCCTTTTGCTTTTTCCCCTTTTCCCCTTTTCCCCTTTTCCCTTTTCCTTTTCCCCATTTCCTTTTCCCCATTTCCTTTTCCCTTTTTCCCTTTCCCTTTTTCCCTTTCCCTTTTCCCCCTTTCCCTTTTCCCCTTTCCCTTTTCCCCTTTCCCTTTTCCCCTTTCCCTTCTCCCTTTTCCTTTTTCCTTTTTCCTCTTCCTTCTTCCTCTTCCCCCTTTCCCCCTCCCCCTTTTCCCGTCCCCCTTTTCCTTCCCCCCTTTTTCTTTCCCCCCTTTCCTTTCCCCCCCCTTTCCTTTCCCCCCTTTTCCTTTCCCCCTCTTCCTTTTTCCCCTCTTCCTTTTCCCCTTTTCCTTTCCCCCTTTCCCCTTCCCCTTCCCCCTTTCCTTTCCCTTTCCCATTCATTTCTCACCTCAGCAATACCAAACCCCCCATTTCCCCCCCAAAAACCCCCATTTCCCCCCCAAACCCTCCATTTCCCCCCAAAACCCCCCACTTCCCCCCCAAAAATCCCCCATTTCCCCCCAAACACCCCTTTTTCCTTTCTCCCCTTTTCCTTCCTCCTTTTCCTTCCTCCTTTTCCTTCTTCCTTTTCCCCCTTCCTTTTCCCCCTTTTCCCTTTTCCCTTTTCCTTTTTCCCTTTTCCTTTTTCCCTTTCCCTTTTCCCCTTTCCCTTTTCCCCTTTCCCTTTTCCCCTTTCCCTTTTCCCCCTTTTCCTTTCCCCCTTTTCCTTTTCCCCCTTTTCCTTTCCCCCTTTTCCTTTTCCCCCTTTTCCTTTTCCCCCTTTTCCTTTTCCCCTTTTCCCCTTTCCCTTTTCCCCTTTCCCTTTTCCCCCTTTTCCTTTTCCCCCTTTTCCTTTCCCCCTTTTCCTTTCCCCCTTTTCCTTTTCCCCCTTTTCCTTTTCCCCCTTTTCCTTTTCCCCCTTTTTCCCCTTTTCCTTTTTCCCCTTTTCCTTTTTCCCCTTTTGCTTTTTCCCCTTTCCCCTTTCCCCCTTTTCCCTTTTCCTTTTCCCCTTTTCCTTTTCCCCCTTTTCCTTTTTCCCCTTTTGCTTTTTCCCCTTTTCCCCTTTTCCCCTTTCCCCTTTCCCCCTTTTCCGTTTTCCTTTTCCCCATTTCCTTTTCCCCATTTCCTTTTCCCCTTTTCCTTTTCCCCTTTCCCTTTTCCCCTTTCCCTTTTCCTTCTTCCTTTTCCTTTTTCCTCTTCCTTCTTCCTTTTCCCCCTTTCCCCCTCCCCCTTTTCCTTTCCCCCCTTTCCTTTTCCCCCCTTTCCTTTTCTCCTCTTCCTTTCCCCCTTTTCCCCTTTCCCCTTCCCCGTTTCCTTTCCCTTTCCCACCTCACCAATACAAAACCCCCCAATTTCCCCCCAAAACCCCCCACTTCCCCCCCAAACCCCCCAATTTCCCCCCAAAACCCCCCAATTTCCCCCCAAAACCGCCCATTTCCCCCCCAAACCCCCCCACTTCCCCCCCAAATCCCCCAATTTCCTCCCCAAATGCCCCATTTCCCCCCAAACACCCCTTTTTCCTTTCTCCCCTTTTCCTTCTTCCTTTCTCCCCTTTTCCTTCCTCCTTTTCCTTCCTCCTTTTCCTTCCTCCTTTTCCTTCCTCCTTTTCCTTCTTCCTTTTCCCCCTTTTCCCCTTTCCCTTTTCCTTCTTCCTTTTCCTTTTTCCTTTTTCCTCTTCCTTCTTCCCCCTCCCCCTGTCCCCCTCCCCCTGTCCCCCTCCCCCTTTCCTTTCCCCCCTTTCCTTTACCCCTTTCCCTTTTCCCCTCTTCCTTTCCCCCCCTTTCCTTTTCTCCTCTTCCTTTTCCCCTTTTCCCCTTTTCCCCCTTTTCCCCCTTTTCCCCCTTTTCCCCCTTTTCCCCCCTTTTCCCCCTTTTTCCCCCTTTTCCCTTTCCCATTCATTTCCCACCTCAGCAATACCAAACCCCCCATTTCCCCCCAAAACCCCCATTTCCGCCCCACTTCCTGCCGGCAGGCGAGTACATCAAGACGTGGCGGCCGCGCTACTTCCTGCTGCGCAGCGACGGCTCCTTCGTCGGGTTCCGCGAGCGGCCCGAGGCACCCGCCCCACCCCCCCTCAACAACTTCTCCGTGGCCGGTACGGACAGGAAGTGCGGGCGGGAAGTGGGGGAAGTGGGGACGGGAAGTGGGGGATGGGAAATGGGGAATGGGAAGTGGGAACGGGAAATGAATGGGGATGGGGAATGGGGAATAGGAAGTGGGGATGGGGAATGGGAAATGGGGAATAGGAAGTGGGGATGGGAAATGGGGATGGGGATGGGAAATAGGAATGGGGAATGGGAGATGGGGAAGGGAAGTGGGGAATGGGAAATGGGGATGGGAAATGGGGATGGGAAATGGGGATGGGGAATGGGGATGGAAATAGGAAATGGGGAAGGGAAATGGGGGATGGGAAATGGGGATGGGGAATGGGAAGTGGGGATGGGAAATGGCGATGGAAATGGGGAATGGGGATGGGGAATGGGAAATGGGGATTGGGGATGGGGAAATGGAGATGGGAAATGGGGAATAGGAAGTGGGGATGGGAAATGAGGAATGGGGATGGGAAATAGGAAATGGGGATGGAGGATGGGGATGGGGAAATGGGAGATGGGAAATGGGGAATAGGAAGTGGAGATGGGGAATCAGGATGGGAAAGGGGGAATGGGGATGGGGAAATAATGGGGATGGGAAATAATGGGGATGGGAAATAGGAAATGGGGATGGGGAATGGGAAATGGGGAATAGGAAGTGGGGATGGGGGATGGGAAATGGGGATGGGGGTGGGGATGGGGAATGGGAAATGGGGAATGGGAAATAGGAAGTGGGAATGGAAATGGGGATGGGGAATGGGAAGTGGGGATGGGAAATGGGGAATAGGAAGTGGGGACAGGAAGGGGGAAGTGGGGACAGGAAATGGGGGTGGGAAATAATGGGGATGGGAAGTGGGAATGGGGATGAGAAGTAATGGGGAATGGGAAGTGGGGATGGGGAATGGGAAATGGGGATGGGAAATGGGAAATGGGGATGGGAAATGGGGAATGAGAAGTGGGGATGGGGAATGGGAAATGGGAAATGGAGATGGGAAATGGGGAATAGGAAGTGGGGATAGGGAATGGGGATGGGAAATGGGGCTGGGAAATAGGAAATGGGAATGGAGATGGGGAAATGGGAGATGGAAAATGGGGAATAGAAAGTGGGGATGGGGAATTGGGATGGGAAATGGGGAATGGGGATGGGAAATAGGAAATGGGGATGGGGAATGGGAAATGGGGATTGCAGATGGGAAATGGGGAATAGGAAGTGGGGATGGGGAATGGGAAATGAGGATGGGGAATGGGGATGGGAAATGGGAAGTGGGAATGGAAATGGGGAATGAGAAGTGGGGATGGGGAATTGGGATGGGGAATGGGAAATGGGGATGGGGAACGGGGATGGGGAATGGGAAGTGGAGATGGGAAATGGGAAGTGGAGATGGGAAATGGGAAGTGGGGATGGGAAATGTGAGATGGGGATGGGAAATGGGAAATGGGGAATAGGAAGTGGGGATGGGGAATGGGAAATGGGGATGGGAAATAGGAAGTGGGGATGGAAATGGGGATGGGGAATGGGAAGTGGGAATGGAAATGGGGATGGGGAATGGGAAGTGGGGATGGAAATGGGGGATGGGGAATGGGAAATGGGGATTGGGGATGGGAAATGGGGAATAGGAAATG